>NC_092051.1:89503788-89649127 GCF_003086295.3 Arachis hypogaea | reverse complement strand
GGCAATGACTATGTTAGATTTGGATGCTGTAAGGAACGGACCGATCTCTTCGTCAGGATGGCTTGAAGGAATAGACCGCTTGAAGAAGGATTCTTGCACGTGGCTGAAATTTTGAAAGGCAAAATTTTCTTTTAGGATGGTATAATGTAACAACCCTAATTTTCGAGTACGCGAGATGTTTTCTGAAAGTACGGATTTCTCCAGAAGATTAGTAAAGGGAACACCTCTGATGTATCATCAAGCATCTCAATCCTCATTGTCATATATTATATTTAACTCAGGACCTTAGTTGAGACAAGCCCGACAACGCAATCGCAAAAACCTAGTTTTGAAACCGTATCGGTTAGGAGTTCTGATTGTAGTTTTCGTAAATAGTCTCAGTTTAACGAACCGACTCGACTCATGAGAGAAGAGATATAATAGTATAATATTATCATTATATTAGTATTAGAAGATGCTTGAATGATATTATATGGTTACCTGGTCTATTTTAGTTAAAACTCGCATGACTTCTAGCAATGTAAGGCCTCATTATACATGTTTATTCTCATAATAAATATGTTACAGTGTCATTTATGCTAGTAGCTCAGAAAATAATTAGAGACTTACAGTGTTCCGTACATCTAGTTTTAGTAGTCATACACCTGAGATATTTTATATTATTTTAACCCATCTCCAAGCCAACCAATCACAAGTCACCTTACACCCCCAAGACACTCCAAGGCTGGTCATTTACTCCCTTTGCCGAAATTGAAAGGAGAGAAAAGAGAGAAAAGTTCAGAACACTTAATCTTCAAAGCTTGATTCTTCTGACCAAAACTCAAATCAAAACTCTGATTTCACCAAAATGATCCTCTCTTCTTCCTCTACATAACCATGTGACTTATCAAGGCTGGAAATAAGGTGAGATGGCTGTCTCCCTCCCTCTTCAATTCGGTTTCAAGGAAACATGCTTAAACATGTGTTTTCTTGATGTTCTTCCTTAGGAATCATACTTAACTTGACTTGAGGGCCAAGAAATGTTAATTTCCAGCAAGTCTAAGGTGAGATATCCCTTCCTAACGTGCTGAGCAAGATTTGGTTAGTTGAGGGTTTTTGGATTTAAAGTTGTTCTTGATGTGATTTAGGATGAAAAGTGCTTAAGGACCACCTGAAAGTATAACCGAATTAGGAGCAGCAAAACCAGGTAGGGTGTGACGAATTTAATCTTGATTGATTGTGTTTGAGATGTGTGATTATGATATGGTTTGGTTATGCTTGAAATGATTGCTTATATGAGTTATTCTTGGAGAAGGTTTGTTGAAATTTTGATGAAATGTGATGATATTTAAGCTATGAATGTTGTTCTTGAGTGCAGCTGGAAAAAACGAACTCTAATCCTTAAATTAGGTTCAATTTGTGTTGAAATCAGGTAGAAAAGATGGGGTTTAAGTGGCTGCTAATTTATTATGAATTATAGTAAAAATCGGTTGCTGAAAAGATGAAAAACGGGTAAAACAGAGAAAGAATCTGAAGAATTTATGAAAACATGAAGAACACTTGAGTGTGATGAAGAACAATAAAGAATAGGCTTTAGATCTTAAAAGGCAAGGAAGTAGATTTTGGTGTTTGAGGGGTTATTTGATAATTTCTGAAAGTTAGGGTGGTTAAAGTAGAAATTTTAAAAGTTACCGGGGTAAAAAGTAATTTTAAAGGTTAAAAGGTAAGGCAAGGTAATTTTGAATTTAGTAATAAAAATAAAATAATAATAAAATATTAAATAATAATATTTAATTAAAAATAATAATTAATAAAATAATAAAATAATACAGAAAATGCAGTTTTCTGTAAAAGCTTAGAAGACAACTTTAAGGGCAGAATCTCATAATTACCTTCATAAAAAGTTCGGGAGCGGTAATAACATGTTAGTGAGGCAAGATAATGAAAGATAAAGTTAGAAAAGATAAACACCAAGAAAGTCTGTAAAGTTTTAATGACCGAAAAACAAAGAGAGATAGTAAATGAACTAGGTAACATAGTTAGTTCTTGAGTTGCACCCAGGGTTAGGTATAATATGAAAAGTTAACTGTTTCAGTATAGACTTAATGAACTATACTTGGGATGGCTAACTATTCATATCGAATGTACATAAGCTTTAAATACATATGTTATGAAGAGAAATCAAAGTAGAGTAAAGAAACACAGAGAACAGAGTAACCAAAGAAAATAAACAGATACAGAGAAAAGAGTAATCAGAGCAGAGTAAAAAGACAAAAAAGAAAAGAGTAATGTGATAGAGAGAAATGGTTTGAGTTACGATGTTGTAAAAGTAAAGCTGTAAAGTTTGTATAGCATGATTGAACAGAGAAAGAAAGAGGTACTGCATAAGAATGTGAAAGTGATGATGAATAATGAGAATGATAATGAATGATGATAATGAGAATGATTATGTGATGATCTGCTGCATGAAGGCAGTCAGATAGATGGTGGTACGACCACTGAGAGTGCTTTCCTTGGATACTTAGCTATAATTCTATTCTGTAAGTCAGAGGACTCTTACAGATGTATCGAGAACACACGACTAGCATATACTCCTGTAAGTCAAAGGACTCTTACAGTGAGAGTGTGTGTATGCTCCTGTAAGTCAAAGGACTCTTACAGATTGTGTGTTGGGCAGATATAAGTTAACTAGCTCCGCCATGCAAGTCAAAGGACTCTTGCAGTGGTTTGCCTCACAAGTCAAAGGACTCTTGTGAGGGGCATTGCCAACAGGGAAGCCTTACCTGGTCAGAGGACTCCGGGTAACGTTGGGAGCGGGTATATAACCGACAAATGAGCTCATTACGTGCGCTAGGGCTAGACATGCATCATACTTGGTTGTGCATTTTCTTTGTTATGATTGTGGTATGAATGTATTCTTTCCTTGTTGTATTCTATTCTCTGTGTCTGTTTTTTATTTTCTTGTATCCTTCTGTTTGTGTTCTGTTTTCTATTTCTCTATTTCCTCTATTTATCTTTATCTTCTATTTACTGCTTTCTGTATTTTGCCATTCGTTTGCAAAACAACATATAATTAATGTACTTAACTAATAACCCCGACCCTACTAAGAACTCCCTAGTTCTTACCCCTTCTCTCTTCCTTTCCCCTTCAGATGGAAGCAAAAGTTCCTTTCTGTAGTTCCCTGACAACCGTTTGTAAAAAGGATTCCGCTCTAGGTAGTTTTCTGAGTCTAGGGTGAATCCCGTTCTCTGTTTATATGTATATACTGTGAGACCAACCAATGTCTGCACCCCGTTTGTATGCGAACTTTAACTTAAATAATGTGTACGAGACTCCTGTTGTGTGACTACTTGATGAGGTACCAGAGAGACGTCCTATGGCAATGTCTGATCATGCAGAGGAGTAGCAGATGTTGTTCTACCTTTTGGTGATGTTTCACCTGATTTGAGTTTTGAAGACCTAGAACGTACTTTCCCTCGCTTTAGTAGTTTAGAGGGACTAGGTGAGTATAGAGTCTAGGCTAGCCTAGGTGCCAGCTTAAGGACCTCTTGAACAGGTCAGGACCTGGGATGTTGTATGTATATATATGTATATAGATATTATTTAGCTATATCTTGGGGTGTTCTAACTAACAGTCTATATTCTAATAAAGGCTGAATCACCAAATGTTGTCAACTACTTGTGATGCATTTATGTGTAGTTGTTTATAACTGTTTTATCTGTTATTATTTGTGAATTAATTATAAATGATTCTGTTTATTAATCCAAATATATTTAAAAAAAAGTACCTCTAACAATGAATCAGGCTCATATAATAAATAATAGATAATAATTAGGATGACAAATTGGTATCACTCAGTTTCTGGTATGTCCTAGGTGTACTGAAAATTGGGTCGTTACACTAATTCAGGTGCTGAGGACACACAAGACAGCTCTTGGGTGGTCCATAAGTGATCTTAAGGGCATTAGCCCAGTAAGATGCATGCACAAGATCCTATTGGAGGATGATGCTAAGCTAGTGGTTCAACCACAGAGGCGGCTAAATCCAGCCATGAAGGAGGTGGTGCAGAAAGAGGTCACTATGTTACTAGAGGCTGGGATTATTTATCCTATTTCTGATAGCCCCTGGGTGAGCCCTATCCACGTTGTCCCCAAGAAGGGAGGCATGACAGTGGTTCATAATGAAAAGAATGAACTGGTTCCTACAAGAACAGTTATAGGGTGGCGTATGTGTATTGACTACAGAAGGCTCAATACAGCCACCAGAAAGGATCATTTTTCTTTACCATTCATAGACTAGATTCTAGAGAGACTAGCAGGTCATAAATACTACTGCTTTTTGGATGGCTATTCGGGTTACAACCAAATTGCAGTAGATCCTCAGGACCAAGAGAAAATAGCATTCACATGTCCTTCTGGAGTATTTGCCTACAGAAGGATGCCCTTTGGTCTATGCAATACACCTGCAACCTTTCAAAGATGCATGCTCTCTATCTTCTCTGATATGGTAGAGAAATTTCTGGAAGTCTTCATGGATGACTTTTCAGTATTTAGAGACTCATTCAGCTCCTGTCTTGACTATTTAGCACTTGTTCTGAAAAGATGCCAAGAGACCAACCTAGTTTTAAACTGGAAAAAATGTCACTTTATGGTGACTGAAGGAATTGTCCTTAGGCATAAAATTTCAAACAAGGGAATAGAGGTGGATCAAGCTAAGGTAGAGGTAATTGAAAAATTACCACCACCTGCCAATGTAAAGGCAATCAGAAGCTTTCTAGGACATGCAGGATTCTACAGGAAGTTTATAAAAGATTTTTCAAAAATTGTAAAACCTCTGAGCAATCTGCTAGCTGCTAACACGCTATTTGTGTTTGACACAGAGTGTCTGCAAGCGTTTGAAACCTTGAAAGCTAAGCTGGTCACAGCACCAGTTATCTCTGCACCAGACTGGACATTACCATTCAAACTAATGTATGATGCCAGTGACCATGCCATTGGTGCAGTGTTGGGACAGAGGCATAACAAGCTTCTGCACATCATTTATTATGCTAGCCGTATTTTAAATGATGCACAGAAGAATTACACAACCACAGAAAAAGAGTTACTTGCAGTGGTTTATGCCATTGACAAGTTTAGATCCTATTTATTAGGTTCAAAAGTGATTGTGTATACTGACCATGCTACTCTTAAATACCTACTCACAAAGCAGGATTCAAAACCCAGGCTCATAAGATGGGTGTTTCTTCTGCAAGAGTTTGATATAGAAATAAGAGACAGAAAAGGGACAGAGAACCAGGTAGCTGATCACCTGTCCCGAATTGAACCAGTAGCAGGGGCGTCTCTCCCTCCTACTGAGATCTCTGAGACCTTTCCAGATGAGCAACTCTTGGCCATTCAGGAAGCACCATGGTTTGTAGACATTGCATATTATAAAGCTGTGAGGTTCATACCCAAGGAGTACAGCAGGGTGCAAACAAAAAAACTAATTTCTGATGCAAAGTACTACTTATGGGATGAACCATATCTCTTTAAGATATGTGCAGACGGAATGATCCACAGATGAATATCTAGAGAGGAGGCACAGAAGATCCTATGGCATTCCCATGAATCACAGTATGGAGGACATTTCGGAGGTGAGCGAACAGCCACTAAGGTCCTCCAATGTGGGTTCTACTGGCCTACCCTCCACAGAGATGCCCGAGAGTTTGTGCGTAACTGTGACAGTTGCCAAAGAGCTGGCAACTTGCCTCATGGTTATGCCATGTCTCAACAAGGGATCTTAGATATTGAGTTGTTTGATGTTTGGGGTATTGACTTCATGGGTCCTTTCCCACCATCATTCTCAAACACTTACATTCTGGTGGCAGTAGACTACGTATCTAAATGGGTAGAAGCAATTGCCACACCCACTAATGATACTAAGACCATGCTAAAGTTCCTCCAGAAACATATCTTCAGCAGATTTGGCGTCCCCAGAGTACTAATCAGTGACGGAGGCACTCATTTCTGTAATAAACAGCTATACTCTGCTATGGTCCGATATGGAATTAGCCACAAAGTAGCAACTCCATATCACCCACAGACAAATGGGCAGGCTGAAGTCTCTAATAGAGAACTAAAAAGAATCCTGGAATGGACTGTAATTGCCCATAGAAAGGATTGGGCAAAAAGCTTGGATGATGCTCTGTGGGCATACAGAACAGCATTCAAGACTCCTATAAGAACCTCTCCATACCAGCTTGTGTATGGCAAGGCCTGTCATCTGCCCATGGAACTGGAACATAAAGCCTACCGGACAACCAGATTCCTAAACCTGGATGCTAAGTTAGCTAGAGAGAAAAGATTGCTCCAGCTAAATGAGCTAGAGGAATTCAGACTCAATGCTTTTGAAAATGCAAAAATTTATAAGGAAAAAGCAAAAAAGGTGGCATGACAAGAAGCTGTCATCTAGAGTCTTTGAACCAGGACAGAAGGTTCTGCTCTTTAACTCTAGGTTCAGACTATTTCCCGGGAAATTGAAATCCCGGTGGAGGGGACCATATGTGATTACAAGTGTGTCACCATATGGATATGTTGAGCTTCAGGATATTGACTCTGACAAAAAGTTTATTGTTAATGGACGGATAATTAAACACTATCTTGAAAGCAATTTTGAGCAAGAATGCTCAAAACTGAGACTAGAATAAAACTCAGTCAAGGTCCAGCTAAAGACAATAAAGAAGCGCTTGTTGGGAGGCAACCCAATTTTATTATATCTATTTATTTTCTATTGTTATTTTATGTTTTCTGTAGGTTGATGATCATGTGAAGTCACAAAAACAACTGAAAAAGCAAAAACAGAATGAAAAACAGTATTAAAAACAGCATACCCTAGAGGAAAAGCTTACTGGCGTTTAAACGCCAGTAAGGGTAGCAGGATGGGCGTTAAACGCCCAGTCTGGCACCATTCTGGGTGTTTAACGCCAGAAAGGGGCATAGAGCTAGCGTTAAACGCCAGAAATAGGCAGCAACCTGGCGTTTAACGCCAGGATTGGCAAGCAAGAGGCATTTACATGCCAATATGGTGCAGAGATGAGAAATCCTTGACACTTCAGGATCTGTGGACCCCACAGAATCCCCACCTACCTCATCTCTCTCTCTCTACTTTACACCTTCCCATAACACCCTTCCCCAAATACTCTTTCCCATCACCTCTTAACCACTCACACATCTCCATATCCTCTATTTTCTTCCTCTTCTCCTCCCTTCTTTCTTCTTTTTCTTGAGGACGAGAAAGCCTTCTAAGTTTGGTGTGGAAAAAGCATTGCTTTTTGTGTTTTCATAACCATTTATGACACCTAAGGCCGGAGAAACCTCTAGAAAGAGGAAAGGAAAGGCAAAAGCTTCCACCTCCGAGTCATGGGAGAGAAGCAACAAAGCCAAGGACGAGATATAGAGGAGCTAAAGTACGTCATAAGATCTTCAAGAGGAAGAACAAGCGCCATCACTAAGGTGGACCCGTTCTTTAATTTCCTTGCTCTTATTTTTCTATTTTTTGATTTCTATGCTTGATGTTCTATCTATGTTTGTGTCTTTACTACATGATCATTAGTATCTTAGTGTTTATGACTTAAAGCTATGAATGTCCTATGAATCCATCACCTTTCTTAAAATGAAAAATGTTTTCTGAAAAAGAAAAGAAGTACGTGAATTTTGAATTTTAAAACAGTTTAATTATTTTGATGTGGTGGCAATGCTTTTTGTCTTTCTGAATGAATGCTTGAACAGTGCATATTTTTAGGACAAGCAACAATTTAAGTTTGGTATTGTGATGAGCGGATAATTTATACGCTTTTTGGCATTATTTTTAGTATGTTTTTAGTATATTTTAGTTAGTTTTTATTATGTTTTTATTAGTTTTTATTCAAAAATCATATTTCTGGACTTTACTATGAGTTTGTGTGTTTTTCTGTGATTTCAGGTATTTTCTGGCTGAAATTGAGGGACATGAGCAAAAATCTGATTCAAAGGCTGAAAAAGAACTGCAGAAGCTGTTGGATTCTGAACTTCCTGCACTCGAAGTGGATTTTTTGGAGCTACAGAAGCCCAATTGGCGAGCTCTCAATTGGAAATTAGACATCCGGGGCTTTCCAGCAATATATAATAGTCCATACTTTGTCCGAGATTTGATGGCCCAAACCGGCATTTCAAGTCATCATAGAAATTCTGGCGTCAAAATGCCAGAACTGGCATGAAAGCTGGAGTTAAACGCCCAAACTGGCACAAAAGCTGGCGTTTAACTCCAAGAAAGGTCTCTACACGTGAAAGCTTCAATGCTCAGCCCAAGCACACACCAAGTGGGCCCCGGAAGTGGATTTTTACACTAACTATTCTAGCTTACTCATTTTCTGCAACCCTAGGTCACTAGTTTATTATAAAAACTACTTTTAGTGATTCATTTTGTACCTCATGACACTCTACATGTTTCATATTGTACCTTCTATGGCATGAGTCTCTAAACCCCATGGTTGGGGGTGAGGAGCTCTGCTGTGTTTTGATGAATTAATGCAATTACTATTGTTTTCCATTCAATCACGCTTGCTTCCATTCTAAGATATTCACTTGTACTTCAACTTGATGAATGTGATGATCTGTGACACTCATCACCATTCTCAAGCTATGAACGTATGCCTGACAACCACCTCCGTTCTACCTTAGACTGAGTGCTTATCTCTTAGCCTCCTGGTTCAGATCAGAGTCTTCGTGGTATAAGCTAGAATCAATTGGCAGCATTCTTGAGATCTGGAATGTCTAAACCTTGTTTGTGGTATTCTGAGTAGGATCTGGGATAGGATGACTGTGATGAGCTTCAAACTCACAAGTGCTGGGCGTAGTGATAGACGCAAAAGGATCAATGGATCCTATTCCAACATGAGTGAGAACCGACAGATGATTAGCCGTGCGGTGACAGCGCATTTGGACCATTTTCACTGAGAGGACGGATGGTAGCCATTGACAACGGTGATCCACCAACATACAGCTTGCCATGGAAGGAGCCTTGCATGCATGAAGAAGAAGGCAGTAGAAAAGCAGAGATTCAGAAGATAGAGCATCTCCAAAACCTCAACCTATTTTCCATTATTGCAAAACAAGTATTTATTTCATGTTCTTTTACTTTTTACAATTAAATCTGAGAATTATTGATATCCTGACTAAAAGTTACAAGATAACCATAGCTTGCTTCAAGCCGACAATCTCCGTGGGATCGACCATTACTCACGTAAGGTATTACTTGGACGACCCAGTGCACTTGCTGGTTAGTTGTGCGGAATTGCAAAAGTGTGATTGTGATTTCGTGCACCATCGGCTAAGACCGCATGAGGTGAATTACCCCACTCATGACTTGGAATTAGCGACGATTGTGTTTGTATTGAAGATTTGGAGACACCACTTGTACAGTGTAAGGTTTAGCGTCTTTTCTGATCATAAGAGTCTCAAGTACATCTTTCATTAGAAGGAGCTAAATATGCGCCAGTGAAGGTGGATGGAGTTGCTTAAAGATTATGACTTCGAGTTGAGCTATCATCCTGGAAAGGCGAATGTTGTAGCAGACGTATTGAGTCAGAAATCCTTAACGATTTCTTGGATGAGGATTAAGGAAGAGGAGCTAGTAGATAAGTTTGTTGATCTTAAGCTGGATATTAGTGAAGTCGCTGGAAGAGCTTGTTTGAACCAGCTACAAATCTCAAGTACGTTTAAATCAGAAATCCAAAGGGCTCAGCAAATGAACAGAAGCTTCAACAATTGTTTCAACCTGTTGGTGATAGGAGGCGCAAAGAATTCACTAAGGATGAGGAAGGGTTATGGAGATACCAGGGGAGGATTTGCATACCGGATGTGGGGAGTTTAAGGTGAGAGTTGCTGTCCAAAGCTCACAACAGTGGGTTTTCTATTCATCCCGGAAGCACAAAGATGTATTATGACTTGAAGAAGATGTTCTGGTAGCTTGGGATGAAAGGTGATGTATCTACAGTGGTATCCAAGTGTTTAACTTGCCAGAAAGTGATGATAGAGCATTAGAAACCGTCGGGAATGTTACAGCCACTTGAGGTTCCTCAGTGGAAGTGGGAAGGAATAACGATGGATTTTGTGACCAATTTACCGAAGACTTGGTCAGGATTTGATGCGATTTGGGTGATCGTGGATCGCTTAACCAAATCCGCTCATTTTCTACCTATTCGAGTAAACTGTTCTATGGAGGAGTTGGCGAGATTGTACATCAAGGAGATAGTAAGGTTGCATGGTGTGCCGTCAAGCATAGTATCGGACCGTGATCCCCGATTCACATCAAGGTTTTGGGGAGCTTTCCAAAGAGCTTTCGGTACGAAGCTATGTCTTAGTACGGCGTATCATCCACAGACAGATGGACAATCGAAAAGGACTATTCAGACATTGGAAGATATGCTGAGAGCATGTATGTTGGATCAACCCGGGAGTTGGGACTGTTACATGCCATTGGTGGAGTTTGCATACAACAACAGTTTTCATGCGAGCATTGGGATGGCTCCATATGAAGCCTTATATGGACGGAAGTGCCAATCTCCACTTTGTTGGTATAAATCTGGTGAAGCAAGTGTTTTGGGTCCAGAGTTGATAGCAGAGACTACTGAGAACATTAGGAAGATTCGTGCAAGGATTCTAACTACCCAAAGTCGACAGAAGAGTTATGCGAACAAGAGAAGGAAACCATTAGAGTTTGAAGTGGGGGAACATATTTTTCTGAGGGTTACACCAACGACTGGGATCGGAGGAGCAATCAAGACCAAGAAGTTGAACCCAAGATATATAGGACAATTTGAGATTTCGAAGAGATTCGGGCTGGTGGCATATCAAGTAGCTTTGCCACCTCATCTGTCTAACTTACATGACATATTCCATGTGTCACAACTCCGAAAGTACACGTCGGATGCGGCTCATGTGTTAGAGCCTTAGTCGGTAGAGTTGCGAGAGAACTTGACTTTCTAAGTGACACCAGTGAGGATCGATGACTCTAGTGTGAAGAAGCTGCGAGGAAAAGACGTTTCATTGGTTAAGGTTGCTTGGGAGCGAGCAGGAGTTGAAGAGCACACTTGGGAATTGGAGTCTGAGATGCGAAAGGATTATCCCGAGCTTTTCTCAAGTAATTCAAATTTTGAGGGCAAAATTTCTTATTTGGTGGGGAGAATATAAGAATCGTAACTAATCAACCGGTTAATTAAGTGATTAATTGCCCTAATTAGACTTCGAAAAGTTAGAGTGAGAATTTGAAGATTTAAAGGTGATTTTCAGACTCGGTAGGTCTTTCTGAGTCAGAAAATGTGCTTTCTGCGAAAAACTGTGAAAAATCATAAACCGGCAGTTGAACTGGTTCAACCGGTTCATGTCTGCCTGGTACTGCATGAGAAAAAGTGAAAACCGGCAAAAAACTTAGAAAAATATTAGAAGTTGAAAACCGGGCGTTAATTTTAAAGGTTTGGCCCGAAGTTGGGCCAAACAGGCTAAAAACGCTAACGGGTTGGACCGGGCCCAAGTTGGGCCCAAGCCCAACATATAAAAGGGTTCATAAGTGAACCCATTTCAGCATAACACATAATCAAACACACTCACACAGCTGAGAAATAGAAGGAGAAACCCCATGAGCACTATTCACTTCAAACTTCCAAAGCTCATATCTTGAGCTAGAGAGCTCCGATCGCTGCACTATTTGCGGCTGCGCGTTCCTTGTGAAGAGCTCTACATAACCGGCCTAAGAAAACCTCAAGTTAATCACGAAATCTTCCCAGTTTCTCTCTTGAAAATTTCGGGTACTTAGGGCTTGTGCCTAAGTGAGTTTTTGTGATTCTTAGTGTATAGGTTTGCTCTAATCCTTGCTTAGCCTTGGATTCTTGCTATTAAATCTGTTGGTGAAGGCAAGAGCCATTAAACCCTTGTGAATTTATGTTTAATTAGAACCCTAGGTTTATTTGAGGTGATTTATATATATATATATAGTTTGATTATTGTGGCTTTGGGAGCTTTTGGAACTTATTTATGCTTATTGGAGTAGAATTGAAAGCTTGGATTGTGGTTGGAAGCTTCTTTGTGCTAAGTTAGAATTTGGGTGCATAAAAGGAATCAACCAAGGTATGGTTTCGGTTTTCTCTATGTAGTATATAATATTCATGGACATTTAGGCTAGTGACCTATAGGATAGGTATAGATAATAATGGTTGATGAATTGTGAATATTGATGCATGATGATTTATTGTGAATTAGTGATGATGATTGATTGTATAAATTTGATAAGTGAATTGTGATAAAATGTTTGAGGTTGGAATGGATGTATTGGTAAAGTGGTTGCAAAATGTGAGAAAAGATTGATTAGGATGTATACTATGTGATAAATTGATGTTGAGAAGGAGAAGAATAATTATGTGAAGGAAAGTGTAGTAATATTGGTGTGTTATGGCACAACAAGTTAGTTTTCATGAAAGATGGGTGTGTGAATGGTTTGGTATGATTTGGAATGTGTATGGTAATAATTTGTGTATACGGTGAAGTTTGGTAAATTTGGAATTTTGATGAACTTTGTTCGATCATAACTTTTGCCTTGGTTTTTGAAATTGATTGAAATTGGTTTAGAATTAAAGGTCTTTGAAAACCCTTTAAATCGATATAAAATATAGGGAAATTGGAATTTTATAGAGGAAGTTATGATCACTCAAAATTAGTGTTAAAAATCTGAAATTCTGCAAAGTTGCAGAATTTCATGATTACTAATATGTGCGGGCGCACATTCTCGTGCGAACGCACACCCTGCAAGAATTTCAACCTGTGCGGACGCATACACACCTGTGCGCACGCACAGGCAGGGAAGTGCGCTCTGTTTACAGCGCTAGCACAGCTTGGGCGCGCACATATATAAGGAAAAACTTCAATCTGTGCGGACGCACACGTCGGGAAGGTTAGTCTGTTGGGGGCGCTGGCACAGGTCGTGCGAGTGAACAGACCAATTTGAGTTTTGACACCTGTGCGTACGCACACCACTGTACGTACGCACACTCTTAAAAATTTATTGGACGTGCGCACGCACACACCTTTGTGCGGCCACACACGTTCTGCTTCTCAAATTTTGCTTGTTTTTCAACTATTCTACCTTCCCAACAAGGTTGTGAGTTCCTAAAACATCATTTTAAGACTTTTGGGACTAGTTTCGAGTATTAGAACATGGGATATAACTTAAGGATTTAAGTACTTGATTTTAATATAAATTAGAAAACAGAGGCCTAGGTTTCTAGCATGCTGGGATTGGTTTAGCGTTCGGTAAGAAATGACTGATATATGAGATGAAGAATGAGGAAGTTTTGATAATTGGAAATTGAGTTATGAATGGACAGTGGTTGAGATGAGTCGGGGACTCGGATTGAAGTGATGGATCTCTGTATACTGAAAAATGCTTTTTGAAAACCACTAAAATAATGATTTTCTGAGGTTATGAGACGCTATGCTCCTGGGCAGTGGCTGAGGTTGGATCCCGCTTGTTCGAGGTAGCGGCGGCGGTGTAAGGACGGTGGTTCGTCCCGCTTGTGTTGAGATGTGAGGTCGGTGGCAATAGATCCCGCTCGCATCCCTTCGGATCTATAGGGCGTGCAGGCGCTGGTACCTGGACAGTGATCTGGGCACTATATCTCGGGGGTTCCCATATGAGAAATTCGAAGGGCGACGTCTCCATGAAGATGTGTCGGGTTGGCAGTTGAACCGACAATGTGATATCACAGCCAGTAGGGCAGGCATTCATCATATGCATTTTCTATCTGCTTGTATGCTTTGTTTACTTGTAATGGCTTGCCTAATTGAATAACATGCTTACTTGCTATCTGAATTAATTGCCTTATATGCTTCTATTTGTGCTTTACTTGCATTGTCTATTACCTGTGTTTTCTACTGGGATTGAGGAGGTTCGGAAGGCGGTGGCGATGGGATCGCATGGAGGATAGGTTGGTGAAGGCTGTAGGACAGCGATGTTTGTTTAGATTAGAAATCCCATAAGATAGATAACCCTATTTATTTATGTTAAGGTGAAAATAATTATGTTTATTTGTTTTAGAATGCTTTAAGTTTGAATCTTCTGACGGATATGGAGCTTAGGATTACCTTTGGTGTCCCAAGGTCTTATATCCTATATCACTGGGCACTGTTACCATACTGAGAACCTCCGGTTCTCATACCATATTTCTATTGTGTTTTTCAGATGCAGGTCGCAACCCACCTCGGTGAATTGCTTTGGATGGTGGCCGAAGCGGAGGATCTTGGATTCTTTTGGAGTCTTGTTGGTTTACTTTGTTTATATATCTCTCTTTTGAATTTTGTTTAGCCTAGAGTCTTGTATTTGAGTGAACAAACTTGTATAAGCTGCTTTTAATCTGTCAGTATTCTGTATGGTTCTGTATACCGGTATATGGCTAGCCGGCTTAAACTCCGCGAGTCGAGGCTAGTTTCCTATGATATTATATACTTATCTTTTGTTGTATCTCATATGTTTCTTATGCCTTAAGATAGTACGTTTTGCACTTTTCAAATCCATTTTTTTTAGTTATATCCTTCATCAGGCTTCCAGATTATACTATTCCTTATATACTTATATTATGTATGAGCTTAAAACTGTCGTAAGCTCTGATTAACCTTTGCTTTACGATGCGAGGTAAGGCTTAGGCTAATTAGGGTGTTACAGAGAGAGCATAGGATCAAAAAAAAAAAAAGAAAGACAAAAAAGAGAGTTAAATTCTCAATAGACAAACTTAATGCCAGAGCTCCATGTCTCAGTCCTTCAAATTGTAAATAGTTATGCAGAAAATATAATTGTAAATTATTGACCTGTTGTTAATAAATCTTTCTCTCTCAAAGTTAAAATACTATCTCAACATAAAAAATACAAAATTGTTAATGGATGCATTTTTTAGTAGCCTACATATATCATTGTTTAAAAGTTTGATCCTTTTTACTTCATTGATATAGTAAAGGTGATGAAATTAATACTCAAATCAATGTTGGCTATTTTTTTCTGAGCTTATTCTTTGTTTAATTTCAATGAATTACTTGTCTATGTACCCTAAATGTTAGTGTCATGGCTAAGTGTTTTATTTTTCTAACCAAATTCTAACTTATACTCTGTACTCCAAAAATGAAACATAGTATTGTTATTTATCTTCTATATCTGTTATTATAAAGTATAAATAATTGAGTACAAAATAATTTTTGCTTGAAGACTCAAGCTAAATTTCTGATATTTCTCATGTGTTATTTATAGTATTTATAAACAGGAGACAAACAATGAATTTTTGGTCAAATGCAACGGTAAGAATTGCTTATTTAATGTAATGATACACGTCGCCACCAGGCTCGGTACGTATAACTGTAGTTGGAGATTGCAAGAGATTTATTCTATTGTAATCATTTGTAGTTTCTAAATGACTGAAGTGGATTTGGGTGCAACCTGCAAACCAAGAAATATATCGTAATAAGATATTAATTTATTTTAACAGTACATTAAATTTAAACGGTCACAGATTTACCTTTTATGAGCAGTGTAATTTTTTTGAATGTTCTAAAAAATCTACAATATTGGTTTGGTTATTGACAGAATGCTTCTTGTGAATAAAAACATGATGGTGAAATTTGAGAAAAAAAATATCGTTGTCATATTTGAAGAAGGGGATTTAATAAAATGATTGGATTTCTATTTGAGTGGAGTTACTTTATAATAGTTGGTGCCAGTGGTAGGATTTTAGTCATAAAGCAAGATATTAGTTGTAATACATACTTCTTATGGTGCAAAGATATTTTCTCCTAAACGTCAAATTTGGATCATTGTAATTGATATGAAAATCTTTTATACAATTTGGAAGACTTTTATGTAAGAATAACATTATATATAAACATAATTTTTTGCTTTCTTAACCGTTTACTATGATTGTATTTAAGTGATTAATTGTAATGTCTATAAATTGTTGATCATAACAATGAAGGCTACACATGAATTATGTTGACAGCCAAAAAATGTTGAATGCAATTGGAACATGAATATTACCATTTTTTAACTCAATCAATGGTTGTCGATTCCTAAAAGAAATTTTCCCCATCCTTTCTATCGTTGAGGATTTTCCTCCTATGGTTGGTGGTAAAATGGCAGGAGAATTTTTTGTATGTGACATAAATTAAAAAACAAAAAATACAAAGTATCAATAAAACTGCTTACCTGAATGTGTATTTTTGAGAAACAATTAAGGCAAGAAATAATAAGGGTAGTATGAGGTGGAACTTTGTTGCAGAGCATAGTTTAATCTCCTCTTCTTTTGAGCTAGATTGTGATATCTATGTTGTCTTGCTTGCTTCCTATCATCTAGTTCCATATTACAGAATTGATTTAGAGGAAATATTTATACTAAAACAGGTGTGTAATGTTGCTACTAAGCTACTTCTTTCATGTATTTGTTTCTAAGCCACACTGTGAAGAAGGAAAGAATCAAACGTTTAGTTCTATTTTAGACTAACAGCAACCAAGTCTATGAGTCAATAGCAAATTCACTCTCCACTTAAAATTAAGTAACTCAAATTTTGTATTTTATATTTTCTTGAAAAGAATAGTTAAAAAATACCAATATACTTGTAGATGTGAGACCCCAACACTGTATCAAAAGCAAATAAGTTACTGTAAGTTAAATTAGTAATTCATTTGGCAAAATTTCAAGTGATTTTTGTTTAACATATTTTATTGAAAAAATGGAACAAATAGAATATGACTTGATTACTTCGTTTATATTATTTGGAAAGAAAATTTTGGTGATGCATCAATACAGTATAGAGCCACTCAAATTACTGACATGATGGTTCCGTCACAAAATGCAGCTTTATACCATGCATAAGGTATCTTGTTTATTAAGTGTAAATTTGGAAAACAAAATGAACGTCCTATTTTTTACAAAAATTATTTCTTACTTACAAAAGATTAGTGAAATTAAAATGGTTTTACCAAGTTGCCCAGTTCCAATTTGATCAAATTTAAAAAAGAGTAGTATCATTGAATCCTTTCGAAATTATATTCAAGTTTGTGTGCAACTAACCAAGACAAAATAGGATTAATTGGCCTTACTATACACATGATTTTATCCATATAATTACATATATATTTCTTGCTACAACATAAAATAACAGACAGGATAAAACTATATATAAGGCAACTAAACTGGAAAAATTCCTATGAAATATTTATGGATGAGCTTCACTTCAATAGCTTAAGACTACTGAACACATTCAACATGATGCTTCTCATATTGATTTGCAATATGGAATCTTGATAAAAAAAATTTCCTTCAAATCAATCCCAGTTTGTTTGGTATCATCAGCTAAACTTATAAGATCTTTATCAATAAATAACTTGGGATTATCATATGTACTCAGCCCCTTCAGATTCAAAGTTGACTTCCATTTAAAGCACTCATCCTTTGTATTTATAATGCTTCATATGCACATAGTATAATTATTTTCATCTTTTCGGTGAGATAAAAAGGAAACAAACCCTTGGTATCTTAGTAGAAATTGACATTTTGATATATATATTTGTCACGTATGGGAAGGATGTAGAAGGTTTTCTTTATGATATAATAAATCAATATAGAATCTACAAACAGATAATCATCACCAGTGAAATGAATCCAAAAGATCTGACCATTTTCAGCAACATAATCAGGCCCTACCTTTCCTTTCATACCTTCACATGCACTTATTTTTGTCCATTGTTGATCTTCAGAGGGATAGACACTATAAAGTATGAAATTTTCCTGCAAATTCCTTTTGAAGGTGTGAAGTATGCAATAATGCATGCTTTTTGGAAAGTAAGCAAAAGTAAAAGCTGGAAAAAAAAACTTGAACCCCAAGAATTTTGGTGGAGGAATTTATCTCTTTGATCTAGTAAATGAATTTCAAACTATTATCTTTGTTTCATGTTGCAACATGTTATAAGAAAGATATATATTTCCATTCTCTATGCCTATTACCATTAATTTGTTAGCATCACCCAACTCTGCTAATAGTGGGAAAAACAGTCGATTAACTCGTTTTGGATCGAGTCTAATGAAACAATTTTTTCCCTCTCCAGGTTGGAAAGAAAACATGAATTAGAATGGAAGGATGAGACTTTGAGAACAGTTGATAATACTTTGAGACAAACTCAAAAGCTGATAGCATTTTTCTTTAGTCATGTGACAACAATTTGCACCTGCACACTGTAGCAGGGTCAGTTTTGTATAAAATATAGATGATTAAATCTTTAGGTAATGAAGGTATTGCAAGTTTGTGAGCTACATCATAGTTTTCTATCTTACAAAGAGAATATCATAAGTTTTTTCTTCCAACTGTGAAAGGGCTGAGTGTATCGAAATAACTAAAAAGAGAGGGTTCAGGTCAATTGGAAGAAAACCACTAGAACGGCTGGGTGGATGTAGCTTATTTTGGCCTTATTTTATCATGTAAGTAAGTCATATATGAAAATCGTATAGCTGTTAGAAAATTATTTTTAATAAAAGTTGCATTTAAAGATATCCAGACGGTGAGGTGATTGTTCTCCGAGTAGATAAGGTCACCGTTTTGTGAAAACATGATGTCATGGGCTATATAGGTCTTAGTGGGTAATACCCAATACAATCACTCATTAATTAGCCTAATTCAGTTTTGCAAAGGAAATAGAAAAAGATGAAAATTTAGTTACTTTATCTCTTTCCTTATATAAAATTTGTTTAGTTGTCCTGAACTAAATCTTCTACTATTTCAAACTAAGTTAGCGGAAGTATATATATATATATATATATATATATATATATATATATAGAAAGGTAACTTCACAACTAAAAAATATTAAACATTTTAAATAAAGATTGACAATAAATTAAACAATAGTTATTTAATAATATATTTAGTAATAATTTTATTTTTTGTATCATTTTTATATAGTTTTTGTGTAAGTATTTACGAAAAGCTTTTTTGTTATCAAACAACAAATTAATTATCGAAATATTGATCATATTTATATAAACCTTAATAGTGTACAATAAATATTTAGTAACAATTTTATTTTTTGTATCATTTTTATATAGTTTTGTGTAGGTATTTCCGAAATTCTTTTTTGTTATCAAACAATAGATTAATTATCGGAAGATGCATGATATTTGTATATACCCTAATAGTGTATGATGTTTTCAGAGTTTTGAATTTTATTATTTGTAATTTTTTTAAGTTAAATAAATTTTATATCTTATACTATATTAAGGATTTCTTTTGTTTAAATCACTTAATCAATGTTTTATTATGATAGTAATGAAAGCTTTTATTAATTAAACTACACATATCATGACTTATTATGTTTTTTTTATCTTTTTTACTTCATTAGTATACCAAAAGTTTTGAAGTTTATAATCCTATCAACCATTTGTATTTTATTCTAAAGTAGTCATTAGTTAATCACAATGCATTAACTCTGTTTCTACTTTAAATTGTAAGCTGTCATAGCTAGTTAATTTATTTAATTAACCAAATACTCCCTTAAATTTTGTTTTAAAAAAAAGTTTAAAATAGTGACATTTCTTATTATTTTTGCATTTTCTCTTATAAAGCATTAAAAATTGAGTACAAATTAATTTTCACTTGAAAAGGAGAATTATTAACTTCCTAATAGTTTTCATATATAGTTTATAATATTTTTAAAAAGTTGATTAATTAATACTTGATTTATATGAAAAGAGAATAATTTTCTCTGATATCCTACCAAGCCTTATTTATCTTGAATTTAGTTAAATTCTTCTTTTATTACAATGGTAAAGAAAATTTTCACAAAACTTTGATAATTACCAAAGATGTTGAAATTAATATTTTATACTAAAAAATTTTAACATGTAGCTTATTTTCTATACTTGCTCATATGAGGCATATAAATGGTTGAGTACAAAATAAATTTTACCTTACAAAGGAAATTATTAAATATCTTTTAATTTTCATGTATTATTTATAATATTTCTGAAAAGGTTCATTAAGTAATATTGAATTTAAAAGCAAAAAAAGATATTTTGTTAGATTTCTAATATTTAGTATAAAAGGGTTTAGTTTAATAAAGAATTTGGCAAAAAAATATTAAATTGTTAAAATAAAGATTCATAACACTTATGGTAGTTATAACTTGCTAGTACTCAACCTAATTGAATCACAAATATTTAGTAGCCGTTTTATTTTTATCGTATAATCTTTATTAATTTTTTTCATGCATGTGTTTTTAAATTATTAATTTCATAATAATAATTTTATAATCTTTATTAATTTTTACTGTTTATAGTAGTTTAGGATGTCAATTTCATAATAATATTTTATTTGTATAATGATAATTTCATGCATAATATTTCTTATCTCACTCCTTAATTTGTTATTTCGATGAATAGAAATAAAAGTTTTTTTATAAGATTATATAATGCTTGCTTCTTTCTTAATGCCACAGTATTTATTATGAATTTGGCTTATTTCTAGTAGGTAACTCCTTTTTTCTCAGTTAAAAGTTTGAAAAATAATATTATCACTTGTTATGAAAGCTTTGAGCTCAGTTATCTCACATGTTGATCACTTAATTGTGCTGACAAACATCACACGATGACTATACGAACATGCTTACTCAAGAGCAAAAACATAAACGTAAAATACATAAGTAGAAATGTCTAAAACATCTCACACGTACAACATGACATAGCAACAACAGACTCACATTCCATTACAAAGCTAAAAAGAAGGAAAAAACAATTAAAATGACACCAAATGCATACACCTAACAAAATACTATCATTAAAGAACCAAACTTGCATATCACACAGGGAATAATCCTGGGTAGAATTTGTGTAGTGTCCATAGTTTGACTACATTGTCATAATTTCTAGATGTCTTTCCTTAATTTGAATAATATCATCATCAACAATGATAGAAGGTATGTAAGACGGCCCAATACCACTGTAGGAAAATAGTTTAGTCCAGTTAAAGCTAGAACTATTTTGGTTAAGTTGCCAAATGACTGAGTTATATGAGTAATCATCACCAATATTAGCAGCAACACATAGGTGCCCACTTCAGACTAAAAGAGTATGGGAACGTTGAAGTCCTTCTTCTGGAAGTGAAATCTGATCAAAGGAGTAAGTGATAATATTGAAAGAAACTATGTGCATTCTCTGGGCATGAAACTCTAACATTCTAGTTTCTTCTAAAACTTATGTACATGGTTAAAACACATGTAGAACTATCTGGATTTTCCATGTACACATGCAGTAGAGCATAGTCAGGCGTGTTTGGATAGTACGAAAAAGACTAAAGAAAAGCACAACCTTCACAGTAATATTTATTAGGGTTAGAAATTATTTTAGAGTAACGAGAAATGGGATTCCAAGTGAGCAAGTAGCGTTTGTTACCTATAGAAGAGTAGCGTATACAAACAATGCCATTTTCAACTCCAACTATCTGGAACCAACCTTTAGTAGTTAACAGGAATGGGAAGTAAAGTGGAGAAGTCTCACCAGTTAAGGCACTCATATTCATGACCCAGTCTAGTAACTTTGTCCAATCAAAAGAGTAGCCAAAGTGAGCAAAGAGGGAACAACTCTTGCTCTTACACCTTCTTGCAATCTCTTCTAAAAAAGTATATGAGCTGAGGTTTTTTCTCCGAAACCTGCATGTTGCTTGAGTATTGAGAATGGTAGAAACATCACACAGATAAAAAATTTTCAGCATAATCTCCATCGGAAGATCTGGAATGTTAACCTGTTTACGAAAAACATCACTCATGGTGGTATTTTTGGTAATGAAATACTGGCTTGTTGTAGAGGCGGGAAGAAGGGTCAGTAGAAGACTTATTTGAGTGTTTTAATTTAAATGTGAAGACTTATTTAAGTTCTGATATAGTATTTATCAAGGTTGGGAGAACCGGACCGGTCATCGAATCGGTTGAGTGATTGGTTCAATGGTTCAACCAGGGTTGAACTGTAGTTGAACCGGTTTAATTAAATATAAAGTAAAGTTATAAAAAAATTCAATATATAATTTTATATATTTAAATTCAACAATTTTTAAAATAATAAAATTCAAAATTTGACAATTTCACATAATAAATTATCCATAATTTATCACTAAAACTTCATAAACAACTTCAAATATCAAAATTTATAACCAAAGAAAATCAAAAGGAACATAAATAACAATAACAAGATGTTCTACCACCCAAAGAAACAATATTAAACAAATATACATTCTATATATATGGCAGCCATTATAATAATTAGTCATTTACAGCAAAATTCAGGAATCGAAATTGAATTTACATACAGCAGGCGAGCCATTACAAATTACTGAAATTAGTGAATTACAGCAAAATTCAGAGAATTAGATAATACATACAGAAGCAGAGCTCTGTATAATATAATTAACCAAATAATTACAGCAGCTATGATTAATTAATTTACCAAATAATCCAAAATTGACCAAATAAAGAAGCAGAACTCTGCATCAATCCATATAATTAACCAAAAGTAACTAAATAATTACAGTAGCTATTAAATACAGAAACAGAACTCTACATCAATATATATAATGAACCAAATAAAAAACTCTGCATCAATTCATATAATTCATTAACAAAATAAAAAAAATTTGGTTGAAAACCAATACAAACTCACCGCGGCAGAGAGCAGAGAAGGCGTCTAGGTCATGGCCGCAGAACAAAGAAGCTTCCGTGACGTTGACAGAACAGCTTCTGCCGACCAGACGAGCAGAAGACACCGACCAGATGACCAGACCAGCTTTAGAGTTCAAACGACGATGCCGCTGCTACAACTGCAATCCACGACTAGACCAGACCAGACCAGCTTCCTTCCATCCGCCCGTTGGAGGTGCTTTTGTCTGGTGACAGCGTCGATTGTGGTTGACCGGGAAGGACGGCGGCCTTTGTTGTTGGATGAAGATTGGAAGTGAAATTAGGGTTGAGGTGTGGTGGCTGGTGAATGAGGGGACTGGGTCTTCAGTTTACATAAAGGGTTGGGTTGGGTTACTGTGTCAGGCCATCTATGCGGGTTTCTTTTTTTTTCGTGTCTCAAAACGATGCCGTTTAGGACGCCGTTTAGGGTACCTTTAAAAAATTGACCGCTCTAGTCGTTCAGGTTAACTACCGGTTTGACCGAGTTTTTTGTCGGTTTTTTGCAGGACGGTTCTGGAATTCATCCGGATCAGCCAGGTGACCGATTTTCGGTTAATCCAGTTGAACCGACTGGTCTGGTCTGATTTCAGAACCTTGGTATTTATAGAATGATGTATGTATCACTTGTAGGAGAAGAATATTAAGGTCACCCGCCTAGTGCCTTTGAATAAACTAAATATGAAAAAAAAATGCTGTCAAGAAATAGAAAAAAAATATTCCTTGATTTTCAGTTTAATGTTACCAATTAATTAATGAAAAAGAGAATGCTTGGTGCTATTTGGTGAAGACATGTCAATGTTGGAGATTGTTTTTACCTCAAATTATTTTTTGAAATGCAATTAAGTTGTGAAAATGACTATATAAGTTAAAGCATTGCATGTGTGTTCCTCGACTTAATTCTACTTATATCCTCTGCTGCTGCAGATATATACTACATTTTAACTTTGTTTTTCTAGTAAATAGACAAACTTTCTTTATTCATTTATATGACTACAATATTACAATAGGCTCGTCCATTACTAAATTGGGAAAATCCCTAATGCAATTTTCATTGATTATTTGGTTTACTTCAATAAACTTCAAACCACTGACACACATTGAAAGAGATAAAGTCTCTCATGTTGATATGAAACCACTCATTAATTAGTTTTGCAGAAGATAGAAAAGAAATCATTTTCTAAATACTTTATCTCATCTCTTTAACTAAGGTTTGTTTGGTTCTATTGTTCAATAAGTCTTTCCCAAGGTGAGACTATTTCGAACTAAGATATTTGGAATAGTTAATATTTAACTTAGTAGGGGAAAATAATCTTGTCTTATTTGTATGGAATTTACTATAACAATATAACTTTATCTTCAAATTGACAGGAAATAGAGAACTTGACATTAATATTAAGAGATATTAATTACACAACATCTTTTTAAATAAATAAAATAATATTGATTAGGTGGAGTACATAATTGATTGCCTAAGATGATATGACCTCAATTTGAAGGTTACTATAGCATAGCTCTAAAGAAATATTTTATCAACTGTATTTTATTAATATGTCCAAACTGTAATAATTGTGTATTTTTTTCTCAATTATCATGTTAATAACAACTTAAACATTTTTGGTCATACATATGCTGTTAAATTTATTGACAATTTTCCATTGTCTTTTATAATATGCATGAACTTATTATGTGTGCAAAATTTCTTAATATCATAGTAGACACTACCTTTATATAAGCTCTCGTAATATTAAAGTAAGTGTGTAAGAAAATCCCTTGCAGGGCATCTTTTTTTTGGCGCTGTAAATATATATGCATATTCTATACTTTTATAGATTCAATTCTAATTGTTACAATGCTTCTCATTGGATTTTTTTATAGTCAAAAGTTTTCTTTACACTGATCTTTTCATAGGTAATTAGATTTAACTATATTAGACACTCAAAAGACTAAGTGATATGTTATTAATAAGCATGGAGATGCGCTTACAAACATGTTTGTAACACCCTAATATTCAAATCCTTATGCTCGAGTCATAAGTCAATGATATTACGGTGGTACGACTCTCAGGTGGATTTTTAATAAATAAATATAGGTAATTTCGAAAGGAGTATTAATCGAGAAGCCTGAAAAGAGTAGAAATAAAATCGCGAAGACGTATCTCTCACGTTTCGTCAACAAAAGATAAACCGTGAAGCCGAAAACGATATACGGACAAGGCGTAGAGGAGATTAAGAGATAGATAACAGATAGATATATATAACATAAGTAAATAGCTACTAGTCGCGACCCGCGAAGTTTAGGTCGGCTAGAGTACATTATGAAATTAGTTGACAACAGTATATCCTAATCTCTCCCGAAGGAAACATGAGAGCCTCTATAGGCAAATTCAAAGAGTTCAATACATAATATAAACTTTCCAAAACAAAGCTGGAGAGATTCTAATCAAAACACAAAGTAGAGGAAATAAAGATCTTCGCCGTCTCTCAGACGACCCACAACTCACTTCTGAGCACCTGGACCTGTATCTGAAAAACAAGAGATATATACGGAATGAGAACCCCGGGCCCATGGGTTCCCAGTACGGTAAAAGTGCCAAATAAATTCAATGTACTGCAACAAAAACTCACTAAGCATCCTAAACTTCTTCACCAATTATTCATCCTAGGTTCTCGCTAATCCATGAATAGGCAACTGTCATAAGGGAGTGCTAAATTCAATTCATGTTTCACATGTTTTCCAACTCGCTGACTCTTCCACGAATCAGACTCAGAATCATAAGCAAAACCATCACCAGTTGTTCTGCCTCAGCAGTTCTATATCAATACATCATCATGCAATCGCATCATCAATTCATCCCATCAAGAACAGCCCTCACACCCACCGACACCAGCATGAGGGGCCTCTCAGTTGTACAAACACAAGCAATACAGGCAAGTAATACACAAACATGATACAAGTAGAACAAGTAGCATATAGTCAGGTAACATGGCATATATGATGTAGAAATCCAAGACAAATGGCAAACCCAAACAATTCAAACATATGCAAATGATGAATGCCTGCCCTATGGCTGATGATATCATCTGTCGGTTATATAGCCAACCCGACATGTCCTGGTAGCTAACCATTGGACAGAAACACCCCTTGCGGAGCAAGTAGGTTTGAGCTACAACCCCCTTGCTACTGCCCGCTCAACCCAGAGCCAGTGAAATAATCACTACTGCGGCTACTACCCAGGCGGGTGTCTAAAAGCTCAACCTGGAGCGAGTGGATTCACCATTACTGCCGCTACTACCCAGGCGTCGCAATCTCTGACCTGGAGCAAGTGGGACGAACCACAACCCTTGCTACTACCCAGGTATCTCAAGCATTGGCCCGGAGCAAGTGGGACGAACCACAACCCTTGCTACTACCCAGGCATCTCAAACATATATTCATTCAATCTCAATTCATATTATCAACATTCATTGTTACCAAATCTCAAACATTAACTTGGAGCAAGTGGGACGAACCACAACCCTTGCTACTACCGAAGTATCACAAATAAACATTTATTCATAATCACCCTTCATTATTATCAATCCTCAGACAATGACCCGGAGCAAGCGGGACCAACCACGACCCTTGCTACTACCCAGGTATCAAAAATACACATTTATTCAAAACCCCACGATTAAACTCGTTTATCATAATCCTCCTTTCCCGTCTCATACCCGGAGCAAGTGGACAACGCCACTGCCTACTACCCGGGGTTGCACATCATATTTCAATATTTTTTCATTATTATCCATTTAACATATTCATTCATTAATCATATATGCATTTATGCTCAGCCATAAACAATAATGGCTTTGCCGTAACCCGGCAATAACTCAGCCATCCGGCTTATGGTCCAATCAAGAACGGGCCATTTATCAATAAATATAGCCCTCCGGGTCATGGCATACACGGTACTTCCACCGTCATCCTCCATATCTCATATAATCATCTTTGATCATCATTGATCATAACTTTTCCCCTTGCTTCACTCGCAAGTTACGACATCCCCTAGCTCATTGCTAGGCATATCAGAATGATTTAATACATAAGAGGTGAGATCGGAGGCTTAGAAGTATGAGATTTGGCTTTTAAAACTCAAAAATCAACTTTGGCATGAAAATAGGGCCACGCGTATGCGCACTCCACGCGCACGCGTGGATGGCCACAAAAATCATCGACGCGCAAGTGTCATACGCGCGGACGCGCGGGTTGAAAAATAGCCAAACGACGCGCAAGCGTCAGCCACGCGTACGCGTGGGTGCTCTTGCGCCCCAGGCACAAAACTGGCACAACTCTGGCACAACTCTGGCACAACTCTTGGGAAAATAGCTGGGCATTTGGTGCAGCGCATCGACGCGCCCGCACACACCACGCGCACACGTGGATAGTGCCTTCTTGAAGAACGACGCGTACGCGCCAAGTGCGCCTACGCGTGGAGGGTCATTCTGCTAAAAATTTTCTAAGTTAAAAGCTGCAGAATTTACAGATTCAACCCCCAATCTTCCGACGGACATAACTTTCTCATTTTAAATCATTTTTCACCCGTTCTTCAAACGGCATGGACATCCCGGATCCAATTTCATTTCTAAACAGATTTGGCATAAAACAGAGATCCGTAGTCCAAGTTATGTCCCGTCAAAGTATACCCAAAAACCATATTTTCATACAAAACCACTAGGTGCCATTTTCAAAACAAGCCATTTTCAACTCTTTTCAAAATCAACCAAAATATGCCAATTTCAACCCTTTTTGAAATCAATCAAAATGCACCAAAATCCACATCAAGCCATCCTCAACTCACACATTGACACTTTACCAAAAATTCCCAAAACCACATCTAACCATTTTAACACTTCTCAATCAAATGGCTAAAGGACAAACACAATATCATGTCATACATCCTTCCTCATCCCAATTTCCAATAATACCATTTCCAATCAACCATCATTATACGTAATCAATATCATACTCACTATCACGTGATTTCACCCACAAATCAACCTTAATCATTCCCCAAGCATATATCACAACATACATATCTCTAATGCATCATCATACCATCAAGGCATCAATAATCATAATCACATATATGATCACATAATATATCTCAACCGAACCAAACATACCTCGTCTACATAATTTCACCCAAAATTACCAAATTCCATACTTCAACTTCTCAAACCTTATTATTCAATAACCAACCTAATCATTCATATATTCATTATCTGAAATTCATCCAATCACTTGTGCCATCATACAATGCACACATCGACTTACCTTTCTTACCTCTTTCCGGCCTCCGGCCCAAAATTCACGGCCTCCGGCCCAATTTTCACAATTTAAATGCATAAACCACAAATCAATACTCATTACCCAGTACATCAAATTCTCAATACACCAAGCATACAAGGTCACACAATTCTCAACCCAATCATTAATTCACATTACATATCAACTATGCATATTAGCACCAACCATTTACATAATCCAAACTTAATCCTAGGGGCATCTAGCCTAGGAATTCTCATCACAACACACGGTACTTAAATGAAACTTAAACCGTACCTCTTGTAGCTAAACCAATTGAGCCTCTTCTTTGGAATTCTTCACAACCTTAGCTCCAAGCCTTACCAAAGCTCCTCAAGCAATACCCATCTCCCAATTGTGCACCAACATCACCAAATACACTAACATAACCAATGTCACATACATACATCAACCTAGGGCTCATAAAAATGACAAATCACAAGGGTTTGAGCACTTCTTACCTCAGCCCATATGAAGTAGGGATAGAACCCACTTAGAATCCATGTTGGAGTATCCCTAAACACCCAAAATCACAAGATTTCAACACTAACTACCCAAAAACGTGTAACAGTGGGGAATTTCGAAAACTGGGCAGAGATGAATGAAATAATCACCACCAAACTTAGATAGAATTGTAGAGGATGAGAAGAGCAACGCGTGGCTGCAAACGGCTCGTCAATCGGAGCTCCGTAGCTCAAGTTATGGTGGTTTGAAGATCAAAGAGAGTTAGGTTTTCTCTCTTCTCTTCTCTCTTCTCAAATCAGCGCCCCAACCCTTCTTTTTAGGGTAAAATGAGCTGAAATGCTCACAACTAATGTTTATATATGTTGGGACTTGGGCCCACTTAGGCACGGTTCACTTATTTTTGCCCATTGGCCCAATTTTGGGCCAAAACCTTTAAGATTAGCGCTCTAAATCGCACTTTAAATATTTCTACCTTCCTTAATTATAATTCCTCATTTCTTAATCTTATTTACCCATAATCAATTTCCTCAGTTGTAGTACCAGACAGATCTCAGCCGGTACTGCCGGTCAAAATTCCACTGCGCACTTTTACGCAGAAAACTATATTTTCCGACTCGGAAAAATTCAATGAATCCAAATATCATATTTAAATTATCAAATTCCAATTGTCAAATCTTCCAACCATATTCGCTCCTATTTAACTTATTATTTACTAAATTTCGGTTAGACCGGGTATTACAATGTTCACCATAAACTTCCAAACCATGATTCAAGAACTCTCAAGACATATAAAATGTCAAAGCAATAGAATGTATAGGAATTATATACCTATATTCTCGATTATCAATCTGATTAGAAAGTGTTCTAAATAAATACTTTGAAAGTAAGTTTGTGAAACATATAAATTGCAATAGCCAATAAAATGTTAGATTTGTGTTGAGCTTTATTCATTAATAAAGAGACTTCCATATGAGAAAACATAGCTATATTAAGCAAGAAAATTAACATTAAGTTGGCAATAAAAATGCTAGCCAAGTTAAGATATCTGTTAACCCAATAAATTTATACAACTAAGTAAATAGGTTAGTTTCTTTTACAACTTACTTATTACAGTACTTCATAGTATATAAAAAAAAGGCACTTAATTAGATTACAATATCACAGAAATAATAGAAAATGACAAACTTAAAGAAAACATTAAGGATGTAAACTATAACATTGCTGATACAAATGGATCCCACTTTTTGAAGCTAATTTCAGCATATATGCTATATCAGTTAGGCAATACATATAAATAATGATATATAGTTTCCCATAGAGACTTTAGAATAACATACAATAATTGTTAGACCATGTATATATACTAAACTGGGACAATGGTGTTGAAATTCACATTCAGTGATTTAACTGTTATTAAATCTAACTTGGTGATGGTGAACTGAGTTCCTCTAGTTGGTTAAGAAGTATCTTTAACTATTATCAAATAATCATGAGTCAAATACTCTGGTGATTCTATTGATCCATGACCCCGAATCTGAGACGACAAATCCCAAGAGTAGCCTTGATTGCTTTCTTCAATTTTCCAGATGAGCCACCTATAACTGTCTTATTTAGCATGAACAGCAGCATAATACAAACAACCTTCACAGATTAAAAGCCGCTGAATCATAGCTCTAGCTTCCACAGGGATCAAAATGAATCCAAACTTATTGGTAAAAATTGAAAAGTGAACAATACACCGTGGGCTTATTTGTGCATGATTGTTCCAATTAAACCAATAAACGATGCCATGGTTAACAACATACCTAGAATCAAGACCCTGAACATATGGAGGGCAGGAGAAACTACTATCCCAACGGCCAGTCATTGATGAGTATGAAGTCAACCATGATTGTGAGTCAAAAATTTTCTTCTTATAAATGTTTATCCACACATACCCAACCGAATCAGTAAAGTACAGGATTGCATAAGTGGAGGTACAAATACAACAATGATGTTGCGTAGGATTCGGAATTTGTGTTACCTGATCAGTATTAGGATTCCACACGATGAGATTACTTGGGTGACTAATGCATGAATACCTAATGGCCATGCAGCCATTATCAGTACTGATCACTTCGAATTGGCCCTGAGAGTTCCTCAAGAATGGGATGCACAGGCGTTCATTCTCCCCGATATCCACATTAAATCTAGAAACCCACTTCCTCAATGATCTTCGTCCCTTGATACCAAAGTGAACATAAATGGAAGCTGGCCTCTTCTTAGCAACATGCAGATGCTTGAAGACAAACTCCTCGGTCTCTATCTCCTAGTTCCAATAGCTGCACAGGGTTCTGCTACAACCAACCGTATTGACATCGGCTCTAGAAAAAATCTCCAATATGAGGTCGTCTGGCAATAATGTCTGAGGTTTGGAAGGTGGACTAGCCATTCTAAAATTTGCTTTGCTTGAATGAAGAAAAGAAGCTAATAACCACGGTCAATTATATGTATAACTCCAATATAGTAGAATGTATATGGCTATTTATCATATTAAGAAAGAGACGCTAACCTTATATAAACTACATAAATGGTATGTTACACAGGGCATAATTACTTGGGGTTATACTTTCCAGTTTTTTTCCATATCCAAATATTATGAGTTAGGTAACAATAATAGTTGCAGAAAAAAATTTCATTATTAAACAACTGTTCAAGTTTAGTTATAGTAGTACTAACCCGGTTTGGTTATTTCAACTTAGTACTTATATTTAATAAAGAGATTGAGAAGTGTGTATATATATATATATATATATATATACAACAACTTCCCAAAAACCATAAGTAATCAGGTTCACTTAATTGATATTAATGCATGGTTTAAGTACGGGTCAGATAAAGCACCACTAATGAAAATGGCAGTTCTTTCTTTCAGTCTGAGTTCTGACTTGGCTTAAAATTAGTCAGGCAATGCAACTATAAAAGGCACACTTCTGGTAAACTACTGCGGCTTTTTTATTGGACAAAAAAGCTTCTCATATCTGATAACAATAAACACACACATAGGAATTGCTGTCCCTATTTGTTAGACATAAAGAGTTACCTATCCCATTTTGTTAGAGTTGAATATCACATACATAAATATTTCCCAATTTAAGAGCAAGCTACTTCTTTTTCCCATCAAATCATAAACAAAGCTGCGATGTATCTATCTTTTTGCCGGCCTTTCACTACTAGAAAATGGCTTAATAAAGACAGATTTACAAACAGATTTGGTCTATATTACAGACGGATTTTCGGTTACCGACGGATTTTGTCCTTCTGTAAAAGCTTCGTCGGAAATTATTTATCGACGGATTTTTACCAGTTACCGACGGATTTTTCCTCTGTAAATTCTCCACCCATTTCCTGAAGACGACGAACTTTCCGACGGATTTTCAGATGGATTTTCCATCGGTAATTACTACGAATTTTTCGACAGATTTTTTGTCGGTAATTACAGACGAATTTTTCGACAGATTTTCTGTCGGTAATTTGAGCCTTGGAATACCATTCCAAACTCTGAATACAGATAGAAAATCCGTCTGTAAATCTGTCGGTAAGATAAAATGGAATTTTTTTTAGATTTTTTCATTGTAAAATAAACCTGTTTTATACAAAATAATATAAATTTAATAATTACAATTTTTTATCTAATTAGTATTCAAATATTTATAATATTACAAAAAATAAACAACTTCATCATATTATAAAGCTAAAAGAAAAGTATTATAAACAAGCAAGTCAATATAATTCAAGACATAAACAAAGTGTATTATCAACTATAATCCTCAGTATATTGTTTAACCATACTAAATTTATCAACTATAGTCCTCAGTGTCATCTTCATCCCCATCATCATCATAGTCTTCATCCGAAGAGATTGAAGGTGGCGGCGGTGGCGGTGGCAGTGGAGCAGTAGTGGAACTACTTGACGCTCTAACCTTCTTGTAATAGCTAACATAAGCCTCATTCCATCTCTTCCGTTTCAGCTTTTCCTTCTTAGCCTTTCCAATTGCCTATTCTAACTTTTCTAACTTCTTTTGAGTCTTTTCCAAAGGAGCCAAGCGTGTATCTAACAACTTACTAATATGCTCATCTGTCTGTTGAGTAACATGTTGAAAAAGCTCTTCATTGAGATTATGAATCTGTTCTCGCAAATCAGGAACAAAATTTTGATTTGTAGATGCTCTTCCAAATACAGAGTTGGCAGAAGTGGTTCTAGACTTAATAAATCTATAAAAGAATGCTCCTTTTCCATAAACTCAATTCTTCTTTTGCCCACCACACACTTCCTCCCAAATCAAGTCTTCATCAATTGGTGGTAGCTCCATTCCTTGTGCTTGAGCTTCGACATGTTAGGCCTGAACTTCTGCTAACTTTTTTATAAACTTCTCCTGTTGCACAATGATTACAAAATACCAACAAATTTTCATCCTTTCCCAATAATTCAAATAGAATAAGCTCTAAAATATTCATGATTCTCATTACAAAATACAAAATAATATTCTCACAAGAAGCAACAGGAACAATTGGCGAAAGGAACAATTAACTAAAGTAGAAGAATAAATGACATAAATCAAGACATCAAACAGAGAATATCCCAATTAGGTGGCATGCATTATTAACAGCATTTGTTTGCCACACAAAAACTCAATTCATTAACATATCAAATACTCATTGATTAGAATCTATAATATATATATATATATATATATATATATATATATATATATATATATATATATAATCTATAATTAGGTGAGCCAATTCAATATTCTTGTATTCATGCATAGTTCCACATTGTTCAATTTCTAATATACTATTTTGTTCAAAATAAACAATTATTTGAAAAAAATGAATTAGTATAATTATTAATCAAAGTCAAGCCAAAATGGCATCAATGACACAAGATTTTGCTTCGCTAAACCAACAAAATAAAGGTCATGAATTACTCCAACATCTCACTGAAAATGCAGCAAAAGGAACAGTGAATCCATCTTTTTCAGATATGTAAATTAAAACACATGTTATTTTGCTCAGATTTGGAAGAAATTAGAGTCTCATTTTGCTTGAAATGTTAAAAAACAAAGGTACTATAACTCTGGTTTTTGGATGTAATTCTGTTAAAAAAACAAAGTTAAAAAACACTATTACTACTACTACTAATAATAAGTAACAAAGAAGAAACTAAATAGTAGTAGTGAAAAATCTATCTACTTAATATTTATACTATATCTCACATGAGTGTCTTGAGAGCATTTGTCCACCCATTTAGACTTGTCACTTTTAAGTGTGTGGGTTTCCTTGAAGACTTCCTCATGAGTTGGTGTACGGTCCAACTGCTTCTTCTGTTTCACATAAACACAAAATAAAAAAATTTTATATAAATAAATGTCTATTAAATAAGATCTAAAGCCATTTAAATTATGTTACCATCCTCTCTATAGTTGAGCTCAGTGGAATAGAACCACCACAATGGACAGAACCACCTAAGAGTGACGCTCGATTCTCCCTCGCTTTTTTTCTTATATTTTTCCATTTCTCATCCGTTTTCCAGTACTTTTCCAACACCTTTTTGTAAGCAGGAATTAGCCATTCGTGGGTTGTATCCACACCCTCACGGATATCCGACATCATTTGGCTAAATCGCTTACTTGTCCTATATTTGAAAGCCCTCCAAAAAAACTCCTCATCATCATCATCAATAAAAAAATGGCTCTGCACATAAAAAATGATACTATAATATAAGATAAGACAAGAAAATAACCCAGTATTAAGCTCTTTTTGGATACAAGAGCTCTCTATCGTAATTAAGACCCTGGATGTTAACCTACTTCATGTTTGCTCCCATTTTTCTCCAGTTCATGATTCATTGTTACCTCTTTTTGGATCCTGTATATTCCTATTTTAGCTATATAACTATATATCATGAATTATGGTATATTAACATGATTATTATGATTATTCAAAACTGATTGAAATAGGTAAACAAAACTTAGCAATTTATATACAGGACATTTATAAAGCTAAGTGAAACATATATTCTCATGATATTTTTCTTGCAGGACATTAATCAGCACATTAGCAAAAAAGAAAGGATAGAATTATAGTATAGATGACAAATATATACATAAATCATATATGATCATTGATATATATGTTATTTTTACCTTCCACTCCTTAAACCAAAGCTTCTTTGTCAGAAGAGGGACATCCCCAAACTTTTTAGATGGTTTATCATACCGTTTCTTGATGATCTCTGTAATCTTTTGTGAACCAGGAGGGAAAGATAACCAACTGATAATTTCATAAAGAATTGACAAGTTAGGAAACTAAAAAAAAGCAATTATTTCTCTAATTCAAGCAATCAAATTTTACCTTGTTTTTCCATCTGGAACCAATATTTGTTTTATGACAACATTAGGAACCGATGCAGTCTCTGATGGAGGAGATGTACTAGAGCTTCCAAGTGTCTCTGAATCAACTAATATGCTGGAATTGTGAGACAGAGAAGGAATCGAAATTGGAAGAGGGGGTGGTAGAGGGCCCATACATCCTGGAGTAGGCCAAGTTAGTGGAGGAAGACCAGTGTAGCCTGGATTAGGCACCATCAAATACAGTTGCTGGGTAAGTGGTCCTGACTGAAAATCTGGCACAACTGAAGTCCCAGAAGAGGTGGAGGTGGTGGTAATAGTGGCTGCGGTGGTGGTTCGAGAACCTCTATGACCCTTGACACCTTTACCCTTGACCCCGAGGAGCCATGATCTAGATATATATTAAAGACAAAATTAAAACAACACAAGCTAAAATAATATTAAAGATGAAACCAGCATGCATTCCATCAACTGCTGCACTAACAATTCCATCAACACAAGCTAAATTATGTTATATATAACATTGTTCAGTGCAAATCAGCAACAATTAAGTAAAGTAGCAACAGTAAAGTAGCCTCAGATTTGTGAGCAGAAATATATTTAATATCTAACTTAAATTGGTTAATAATGTCTAACTTTTGAATGCCTAAGTTAATCTTATAGCCACTACCATATAGCATTCTGTAATGTAAACAATTTAAACCACCCATTATTCAAAAAATAAAAAATAAAAAAATAAAAAGACTACCTACTAACTTTGCATCACTGCAAATTCTACAATAATAAAACCTAATAATTTATTTTAATTACCCTTTTTACTATTAACTGATTCAGTAGTATAATAGATTATAAAATATGTAAAGCTATTTCCTTACTCAACCTGCAGCTTTTATGTTTCAGCTACCTGCACTCTTTACTATATATTTAGATTTAGAGAGAAAGATAGAAAAGAATGTTACCCTATTAAAAATCGATATCATCATCAAAGTCTGCAACATCATCATATTCATTTTTATTAGCTCCAGAACTAGAGCCGATGGACAATTCGACAATGCGGTCCTCTCCAAATGGAGACTTAAGACTAATAGGAGGCTCAGTGTCTGAAATCCTAGAAGGATTGCTCTCATCCACTTGATAAGCTACATTATTCTCATCCTCATCCTCATCTACATGTACATGATTGGTTTCAATTCGACCTCTTGGTTTAGTGTTTACAACAATATGCCACATAGACTTGTAATTTCCAGGATAAGGTAAGAAGTAAACTTGTTTAGCTTTTTGGGCGACAATGAAAGGATCATAGTGGCGATATCTTTTGCTATGGTTGACTTTAGTTATTTTGTAGTCATTATGAATACGTGTTCCATTTGGATGACTTGGATCATACCATTGACATTTGAACAAAACAACTCGATTAGAGTCATCACCAGTGTATTCAAGCTCGAGTATATCTTCTAATAATCCAAACCAATCACTTTCCCCATTACCTGCATCACCTTTGACATACACACCGGTGTTATCGATTTTCTTTCCTTTTGTTCTTGCAAGAGTATGAAATGTATATCCATTTACTTTATAAATTGGATAACTTGTTGCTTTGTTTGAAGGAACCCAAGAAAGTGATTGCAAACCGGGATCAACAATTTCGTTGCATTGATTTTGAACCTAGTTAAAAACATGCATCAAACTATTTAATAAAAGATATATGATTACTATGTAATGCATCTATGATACGAATCTATGCACTTACATATGATGCAAACCAAGGGAAAAATCGGTCATCGCTTTCTCCAGGACAAGTTTCTTTCCAAAACCTTGATGAAAGTAGGACTAGAGTTGATAAGCTATGGAATAAGTTAGTAGAACAAGTGTAATTAACTATTTAATAAAAGATTTGTGCACTTACATATAGAAAGGGATAACTTTGCTTTCATTGAGTAGAATATGCAAATGAGCTGCGGCCTTGTCCCGTTCGTCTAACCAATGATCTTTAGCTTTTCCAACCTTGCGACCAGGTCTATTAAATATTGATAAAGAAGCTTTAATTGTGTCTCCCCCGTTATCATTTCTTCCCACACGGGTTCGCCTTGATAAGATATGTGGTTCAAAGTAGAAAGAAACAAAACTTGAAGTCTCCTTTGCCAAGAAAGCCTCACAAATCGAACCTTCAACCCTTGCTCTATTTTTCACTGTTCGCTTGAATGCTCCTATCACCCTTTCAAACAGATACATCCACCTATATTGGACAGGTCCACACACACGTGCCTCATATACTAGATGAATTGGCAAATGCTCCATCACATTAAAGAATCCCGGGGGAAATATCCTTTCTAACTTGCAAAGGATAATGAGAATATTCTGCTCCATAACCTATAAATCATGAACTTTGAAGGTGGTTGAGCACAAGTCTTTGAAAAACTGGCTTAACTCGGTAAGAGGCTTCCATATATTTGTAGGTAGTTCTCTGAATGCAGTTGGAAGCAAGCAATGCATAAAAATGTGACAATCATGGCTCTTCATACCAATAAACCTCCCCTGGGAAAGACTTACACATCTAGCAAGGTTAGATTCATAACCATCTGGAAATCTAAGTTGTTGCACCCACTTATACACGTCTTGTTGCTGTTCAGAAGTTAAAGTATAAGTTGCCTTAGGTTTGGACCAACAATTATCACCGACATGCCGCAAATGTAAATCTGGACGCTTGCACAGTTCAGCCAGATCTAACCTAGCCTTTTCATTGTCTCTAGTTCTATCAGTGTCCATAATAGTATTCATTATGTTATCAAGCACATTCTTCTCTATGTGCATTACATCAAGACAGTGACGAACCAGGTTATCCTTCTAATAAGATAACTCCCAAAACACACTTTGCTTAGTCCAATTGTGAGTAATACCATACTCTCGTGATTTGATCCACTTTCCATTATCTGATATCTTCCCAAGTCATTTAACCCTTTGCCAAATCTCCAAACCACTTAATCTGGTAGGAGCCTCTTCACTTTCTATTTTATTCTTCCGAAAATCATTCTTATTGCGACTATAAGGGTGGTCTATTGGCAAAAACCTCCAATGACAATCAAACCATGATGCCTTGCCTCCATGTGATAGTGTAAAAGACTTGGTATCCTCCATGCAAATGGGACATGACAATCTTCCTTGTGTCATCCACCCAGACAACATCCCATAACCAAAAAATCATTGATAGTCCACATCAATGCCGCCTTTAAGACAAAATTCTTCTTTTCTACAATATCATATGTCAAAACACCAGGATTCTACAACTCATTTAATTTGTCAATCAGGGGTCCCAAGAATAAATCAATGTTGGCTTTAGGGTTATTAGGACCAGGTATTAAGCAAGTCAAGAACAAATAAGGATCTTTCATACACATCCCAAAAGGTGGATTGTATGGAATAACAATTACGGGCCAACAAGAATAAGGCTTGCTAAATTGGATATTTGGGGTAAAGCCATCAGAGCAAAGACCTAACCTAATGTTTCTAGGCTCCAAAGCAAAATCAGAGTGGATATGGTCAAAGATTTTCCATGCCTCCCCATGTGACGGATGGGTCATCACGCCATCATCACGTTGGTTTTTGATGTGCCACGTCATGTGCGGAGCTGAACTCATTGATGCATAAAGTCTTCGAAGTCTAGGGATTAAGGGTAAATAGTGCATCCGTCTGATAGGAACTCTCTTGGACTTACAACCACCATCAGAAATAGGCTTGAATCTAGGTGCTTCACAAAACTTGCAACTAGTTAGAACAGCATCGTCTTTTCGATACAATATGCAATTATTTGAGCAACAATCTATTTTGATTGCCTTCAATCCAAGCTTTTGCACTAACTTCTTAGCCTCATAGTAATCCCTAGGTATGGCACTACCCTCAGGAGCAATTTCCCTAATTAAGGTCGCCCATTGCTTAAATGACTCTTGCGATTGGTTTCCCTCGGCCTTAATGCATAGCATTCTAACAGCTATCGATAGTTGAGAGTGCACACAACCTTCCCACAAAGGCTTTTGAGCTGCCTCAAGAAGATCAAAAAAGTTTTTAGCCTCTACATGAGGATCCTCTGGACCAGCAGAATCGAAAACCATTTCATGATACCTTCTGGAGTTGTCTTCCCAGCTAATGTCATACATATCACATTCTTCCACATTTGCACCACTTCCTGAACCACCTTCCCACAATTATTGAATCCTGTCTGAATAATCCTTATGTTATCAATCTCTGCATCTTCTGTCCAAATCCAATAATTTGGCATAAACCCCTTTTCCCACAAATGCATCTTAATAATGTTCAGCTCTTTATAGTTTGTGCATCTACACTTAACGCATGGGCATCTACACTTTCCTTCCGACTTCACAACATCTAACTTAGTAATCGTTTCTATAAACTACTAAACCTTGTCATAAAACTCAAGTTTAATACCCCTCTCTTGTTGGATTCAACCTATCATACATCCACACTCGATGGTGCCAAGACATATCTTACGAATTCGATGTTTTTAGTACCTATAAATCATCCAACACAAGTAATATTTCATCTCTCATACAACACCCTATCAATATTTAACCATATCAATGTTTTCAATGCAACACAAGCAACAACACAACATAAGCAATATTTCTTTTATCATACAATATCCAGGAATTCAATGAAGTTTACAATACAAAAATTGCACTAACCTGAAATCCAAGCAAAAAGTTGAAGAGATTGGACCAAAAATCTCTAAGCAAACACACAAATTAGTCTTCTAACAATTAATTACTGTGCAATAAGAGAGAGAGAGAGTTAGGGTATTGCTATGGGAACATGAACAGTTCATAAGTTAAATTGTAGCATTTGTAGCATCATCAAGCTCATCTGTCTCATCTTCCCCATCTTTTAAATTTATTCCATCTACCTTAAAATATATATCAATGCTAATTAACTAAGAGACAATGTTGTCCAAGCCTCCAAAATACTTTAAAAGAATTTGACATAAAATAATAAAAAAAAGAAATTTTAATAATGTTTAAAGAAAGTCCTGAAGTGAGTGTCTCTTTATTGAGTATCGAACATTTTTTCATCACGGTGATATGATTTCAAATATTTTAATTTAATTCTTTATTTATCTATGAAAAAAGCTAATGATATCATTTAGTTTGGAATTTTCCAATGAAAGAAAGCACTTCGGTTATGCACATTTTTTGATAGATAGTGCTACTTCTATTAAGTATAAATAAGCAGTTAGCTGAGGCTAAAAACATGTTACAGTAGTGTAGAATTTAAATTGTAAATAGACATAGTACCAAACTCAGAAGATCATATAATACAAGCATTTTTTGTAGAATTCTGACATAACAGTTCATCATTTAATTAAACAATCTAACAATAAATTAATTAAGTACTATAGCAGCAGTAAAGCAGAAGTAAAATATAATATCATTACAAAAAATTATAATTAAAAATATCTCAAATTATTATTGAAATTAAAACAAAATTAAAGCAATTACCCACCCACCACGTTTTATTAGTAAACCAAATGCACTTTTCGAACACTATTGTACTTTAGTTTGCACATCGGGTTCACGGGTTGGTAGTTCCCGAACTGCTGCCCATCGCGAGAGGCTGGACCGAGCTATTTTTAAATTGGACTTGGCACACTCAATTTGTCTCTAACCTAAAATGAAAAGAAATAGAATTGAATGATTATTTTTATTTATTTTAAAAAATAATTTTTTTAATTCGTTTTAGAAAATTTTCTTTTAAATTACGCCAATAAATTCTATGTTTTGTTTTCCTTGACAGCGTGAGAATGAGATTGGTGACTTCATTAAGTCAATTCAATGTATGATGAACGAAAATGAAGCTTCTGAAACAGATGCACGTGAGTGCATAAAATCCATGTTAAGCATAATATGGAAGAAGATGAACAAAGAAGCTCATGATTCTCCTTTGTCTAAGCGCTTCAAAGAAATTGCTATGAACCTTAGAAGAATGGCACTATGCATGTACCAACATGGAGATGGCCATAGCATTCAATATTCTCAAATCAAGAATCGCATATTATCATTACTTATTCAACCCATTCAGGATAATATATATGTATGAAGGACATGCAAAAAAGTCATAATAAATTTCATAGGTGAATAATTATATAACATTATCTAGAATGACATTTTCATTTCATTTCAAAATCTGAGTGTAAATAATTTTCATTATCTATTAGCAATTACCCACATAGGGTTTGTTTTGTCATTTCAATATTTGTGTTCAAGTCCCTGTATGTGATTATATGCCTATGTGGTTGGATCAATGCAAAGGAGCTTCTCTGACTACCTCACATTTTTCAGGGATAGTTTTGTCATCAGATTTTAAGATGAGTTCAAATTATTGGATGGGGGTGGACAAAAGTTATAGTTGGGGACCTTAGGGAGACATGGCTTTAATATTTAACTGTGTTAATTATGGCAAAAAGCAACACATATCTGCAAGCTGTCAAGAAATTAATCCAAATGAAATAGCAACAAGAAATTAATATGTGATCAAGAATGTTCCTGACACACAAAGCCAAGCATGGACAAGAATGGTCAGATAATTGCAAGTAATTAACCTCCAAGTTCTTAAAATCTCCTATATAGTTAAGTTTTAAATGACATGATTGAACTTCATATATGTAATTGAAAATGTGGTCACAGTAGTTTAAAGCAATGCAAGACGACAATACAAGAAAAAACAATACCTGAATACTCTGAGTTGTGATGTTCTGATGGATTAGGAAGAATTATGAAAGTGATAGGTGGTGGTTACTGTGCTGATCAGTTAGATAGTTCTGCGTCACTACTATTCATAAGAAGCAAAGACACATGATGAAATGTTATAAAAGTTGGTATTATACTATTATAGAAGTGGGGTTTAATTTTAACGACAAAAGAAGAAATAAAGAGGAAGAAGGAAGCAAAATACAAAAGAAGGGGAAGAATAATTACAATTATCATTATCAAAAAAGAAGGTTGGCTTCTCATCTCATTACATGGATCCTTCAATTGTTCCCATAACCATTCCTCACTCTCATGTCCTGGAATGATTAGGACACTAATAAGATCTTCATTTCATAAACTATTGTAGATCAACACATTCAAGAACTAACCTGAAACAAAACCATTGACACGCACTAGCAGAACTAGAGATGTTGCATCTTTATTTTTAATTCTTCTGTTCTAGATACCTCAGGACTCATGCTGCCCTTAGGATCTCACTCTAACACATGTTAAGTCACATTTACAAGTATAATAATAGTCACAAAATTAATCTCATTGGAGGGGAGGGGGGTGTATGTGTGTGATTCGATTGCATATATGAACATAAGTTTATTCCAGGAAGCAGTTAAATAAAATACACACACTCCAATATTTTCCAAATTGCAATTCTTCTTTTTCTATTAGATCTGCTATTATGCTCCCCTTTGCTTCCACAACCTCATTAACACACCCTTTTTTCTTGTCAACATTATTATTATTATTATTATTATTATTATTATTATTATTATTATTATTATTATTATTATTATTATTATTATTCAGCCCACCAACCACTCCCAATTTCAAACAAACACTTCTTTCTCTTCTTCAACATTGTTTGTGATTCCATTTTTTAGTATACCTCCCAATGCATTTATCAGAGTTATTTTTCCACTACAAGAAGGACCTAAAATGGCTAATAATTCTCTAGGAAAAACAAAACCGCTAACCCCTTTCAAGATTAGTTTACCATCCTCATTACAACTATTCTCTTTCTTGCAAAACAAGCCATCCCTTTTACTTGTTTTGGTTTCATATATAACATCTTCAAACTGCAAGAATCAACATTGTAATGTAGAATATGAACATGTCTAGCATATCTTATACATTATCCATGTTCCATGAGTTTACTAACCATTAGGCATTAGCACATAATAAACCAATACTCATCACTATCCATTTGTGTTAACATTTAAAATTGAAGAAAAGTAATGTACTTAAAGTGATCTAGACTACCAAATAAATAAAAGGAACTAGCTCACTTCTTTCTACGGCTGGATTCAACACTAACACATGAAACAACAATTAAAATTTTATGAGTTTACTTATAGAGCATGCCTTTAGGGTAACAGGTGGATAAGCTTTGATAAACATGTTTCGTTTTCCTTCTGTTGTTGACTTCATTAATGTTTGGTATTCAGAGCTTAGTGTCCCACTTGCCATTTTATTTGCAAGGAAGGGTATACATACGTAGTACCAAAACACCATTCTGAGGCTTTTCATCAAATAGCTTACATGCATCATTTGAAATGTTTTGATTAAATAAAAAATTCATCACAGCAAACAAATAAATTACAAAATCAAAAGCAAACCCTAGCTTAATCCCAAATCGGAAATGAAATCAAGCAGCAATTAAACAAACTGGAAGAAAATATAGTAGAAAATTCAAATACTCACCATCGATGTTGGGTTTGAAGAAAAGAAAAAGTCACTGAAGGAGGATTAAAATTTATACTCATAAAAGTAGAGTTAGGTTTACCGAGAGTGATGATTGACAACGACGAGAGTGATGGAAGTCCCAAAGGTGTTGATGATGGAAGAATGCGGTGGATGAGTGTGGTTATGGAACAGCGGTGATGGAAGAATGCGGCGCTGAGGAGCAAGATTTGGAGTGTGAATGGAGTCTGAAGATGATTGTGAAACTCGTTTGGAGTGTAACTGTGGAGCTCGAGGGTATAGAAGTAGAGTTTAGGTTTAAGTCAATATTACCAATGGAAATTTTTAAATTACAGACGGATTTTTCGTCCGTAACCATTTCCCACGAAAAAAATTAATTTTTCCGACAGAATTATCGACGGATTTTCTTTTCCGTCTGTAATTTATGCTAATTTATTTTTTTTATTTTCCGACAAAAAATTCCTCTGAAATTCCGTCTGTATTTCCGTGGGATAAAATCCATCAGAAATATCTGTCTGTAATAACTAGTTTTCTAGTAGTGTTTTTTTGTCTGAATTCAGTCATAAATTGAAGATTTGGGCTAATTGTTTTTTAGGAACTTGATCTCATCCCCTGTAATTAAGATTTGATTGGTTCGACCGAAGTAAATCTTCCCGAAAGTGACCGTACTTCCAAACAAAGTTAGCAGAAATACTAAAATAGTTCAGTAGGTAAAAATTATGTTTTCATATATATAAGAGAGTTGAATATAAAAAGGTAACTTTAAAGAAAACCGAGTAAAAGAATTAAACATTTTTTAATAAAGAATCATAAAAAATGCTCACGATAAATATTGAATAATAATTTTTTTGTATAAATTATATATTTTTTTTATAAAATGTATTCAAAATTCTTTTTTTATCAAATAATAGACCAATTAGCCCAAGATTCATTAATATTTGTATACACCTCACTCCATGAAAGAATCCTTACTGCAAATCTTACTTTTTCTAATTATCAATGTAGTGTAATTAGAGAGGATGTGTAATTTATAGTGATGATATTATTTTGTTACAAAGTTCTATTTATTTTTAAGGAAAAATACTAAATGGATAAAACTCAGGGTATATGTAAGGGTTTTCTGAATCTCTTATTCTTTTATATAAAGGTTTATGTATGTGTTTTCAACAACCCTTTTTCTTATCAAATAGTAAATAGCAGAGCAATTACCCAGATATTCACCACATTTTTATATAGCTTAATAACATATTATGTCTCAAAAGTCTATACAGATTTGGTTGAAATGTATTCGAAATTTGCTTTTCTTATCGAATAATAGACCAATTAGCTTAATCTTTCTGTACACCTAATTTTATGATCTAAAGTTGCACTTTATATTTTGTACTTTAAAAAATTAGTTATTTTGTATATTTTCTATTTAGCAAACAAATAATTGAGTACGAAATATTTTTTTTTCTTTAAAAAGTGAATAAAGATTTTTTTTTTCTTTTCATGCATTGTTGATAATGTTTATAAAAAAGTTGATTAAATAATATTATGTTAAAAAGTAAAAAAATATTATATTTTTTTGTATGTTTCTGAGATTTGGTATACAGAATTAACTCCATAAATTACCAAAAAAGATTAAAAACTTAAAATCAAGCTACATAATAATAATAGTTCAAATAGTGTACACTTTAAAAAAGTAGCTGATTTTGTATATCTTGTTGATAATAAACATAAATAATTGAGTACAAAATAAATTGAACTTTAAAAACTGAATTACTAAATTAATTTTTGTTTTCATGTATTATTTGTAATATTTCTAAAAAGTTTGACTAAAAAATATTAAATTTAGAAGTCAAACAAAAAGATTTTTTTTCAATTTGTGAGATTTGGAATACAAAAGTTAACTAAAAAAAATTAATAAAAAGTATTAAACATTTAAAATAAAGCATCATAACAATAGTAGTTGGTACTTCTTAATCCAACTGAACAAAAATTACATAGTAACAATTTTTTTTTGTATCTAATATGTGTATAAATTTTCATGTAAGTAGTTTAAAAATCTTTTTTTCTGATCAAATTGCAAAACCATAAACTCAAGATTCATAAAATTTCTATTTTAATTTTCCTTTTTACTTCAACTTGACTCCAAATTGTAGGTTTTTTAATGTGCAAAACAGTTTGCAAAAGGCATAAGCAAATAACATAGTATTAGCATGGGATAAAAAAAAAGGTGAAGCGACATCTAGTATAAGAGGTGAAGGGTTATTTCTGATTAGCAAGGTCGATATTCACTAAACCGAAAATAATATTCGGAGAGTTGATGCTTTAGAATAGAAGACATAAAAAGTTATATAAACAAATGAGTCCAACTGTAGATTTGACTTAGACCAAGGAGTTACATTTTGTTTACTGCGTTATGAAACTCGATTAAAAGAAGAAGAATTGGAGAAAAAGTAAACTAAAAAATGTTAAAATTTTTATATGTAACGTTCATGGAAACCCAAGGTCATTACAGCATAGTAACTAAACTAAAGCCAACAAATGTGTACAATCACATTACATATCCCAAATTGAGTGAATCACTCAATTTTCCTCTTAGTAGAACCACGTTTGAAAGTCTTGTTACTGGATCCCTGGCCTTCCGGATTGGTAAGTCCACTAACACCCAAGCTTGGAGCAGAATCTGCTATAACATATTTACCAGGAGTATCTAAGCCGCTCTCAAAGATGCTCTCAGTGCCAGAATCCTGCATGAGTGCAACAGAATTTGCAATATCAAATATTGGGTTCTACAATGCAATAGAATTTGAAATATCAATTATTGGGTTCTAATGGAATCATGACCTTTGATAGTGAAACAATAGCCGCTTTGATGAGCGGATAATTTATACGCTTTTTGGCATTATTTTTAGCATGTTTTTAGTAGGATCTAGTTACTTTTAGGGATGTTTTTATTAGTTTTTATGTTAAATTCACATTTCTGGACTTTACTATGAGTTTATGTATTTTTCTATGATTTCAGGTATTTTCTGGCTGAAATTGAGGGACTTGAGCAAAAATCAGATTCAGAGGTTGAAGAAGGACTGCTGATGCTGTTGGATTCTGACCTCCCTGCACTCAAAGTGGAATTTCTGGAGCTACAGAACTCAAAATGGTGCGCTTCCAACTGCGTTGGAAATTATACATCCAGGGCTTTCCAGCAATATATAATAGTCCATACTTTGGCCGAGTTTAGATGACATAAAAGGGCATTGAACGCCAGTTCTACGCTGTAGTCTGAGTTAAACGCCAGAAACACGTCACGAACCAGAGTTGAATGCCAAAAACACGTTACAACTTGGCGTTCAACTCCAAAAGAAGCCTCTTCACGTGTAAACTTCAAGCTCAGCCCAAGCACACACCAAGTGGGCCCCGGAAGTGGATTTATGCATCAATTACTTACTTCTGTAAACCCTAGTAACTAGTTTAGTATAAATAGGACTTTTTACTATTGTATTTTCATCTTGGGATGTCTAGTTCTTAGATCATGGGGGCTGGCCATTCGGCCATGCCTGGACCTTCATCACTTATGTATTTTCAACGGTAGAGTTTCTGCACTCCATAGATTAAGGTGTGGAGCTCTGCTGTTCCTCATGATTTAATACAAAGTACTACTGTTTTATATTCAATTCAACTTATTCAGCTTCTAAGATATCCATTCGCACCCAAGAACATGATGAATGTGTTGATTATGTGACGCTCATCATCATTCTCACTTATGAACGCGTGCCTGACAAACACTTCCGTTCTACATGCAAACAAGCTAGAATGAGTATCTCTTGGATATCTAATACAGGGGACCGAGTCTGACATATTAGTGTCTTCGTGGTATAAGTTAGAACCCATGGATGGCCATTCCTGAGATCTAGAAAGTCTAAACCTTGTCTGTGGTATTCCGAGTAGGATCTGGGAAGGGATGGCTGTGACGAGCTTCAAACTCGCAAGTGATGGGCGTAGTGACAGACGCAAAAGGATAGTAAATCCTATTCCAGTATGATCGAGAACCGACAGATGATTAGCCATGCATTGACAGCGCATTGGACCATTTTTACAGGAGGATGGGATGTAGCCATTGACAACGGTGATGCCCTACATAAAGCTTTCCATGGAAAGGAGTAGGATTGATTGGATGAAGATAGCAGGAAAGCAGAGATCAGAGGAACGAAAGCATCTCTATACGCTTATCTGAAATTCTCACCAATGAATTACATAAGTACCACTATCCTATTTTATATTTTATTTATTTTCATCCACTATAATTTCTTAATACAATTTAATCCGCCTGACTGAGATTTACAAGGTGGCCATAGCTTGCTTCAAGCCGACAATCTCCGTGGGATCGACCTTTACTCACGTAAGGTTTATTACTTGGACGACCAAGTGCACTTGCTGGTTAGTTGTACAAAGTTGTGAAACAGATATAAGATCATGAACGTGCGTATTGAGTTTTTAGCGCCGTTACCAAGGAATGGAATGATCACAATTTTGCACACCAAGTTTTTGGCGCCGTTGCCGGGGATTGTTCGAGTTTGGACAACTGACGGTTCATCTTGTTGCTCAAATTAGGTAATTTTCTTGTTGTTTTATTTTCAAAAAAAAAAATTTTTCAAAAATCTTTCAAAAATTTCTCATCTGTTTTCAAAAATTATTCTAAATTTTTAAGAATGAATTCTAGTGTTTCATGAAGCATGTTGAAACCTGGCTGGCTGTAAAGCCGGGTCTAATTCTTTTGGATAGTGGCTTCCAACCATCAGCATAGAGGCAAGTTAATTGGAATATCAGCTGTTGCATGCCTGATTTATAGCCTAAAGCTGGCTGGCTATTAAGCCATGCCCAACCCTTGGATTGGAGCTTTAGGCCAACATTGAAAGATTCCTGGGATTCTTATAAAAAAAATTTGAATTTCTTATTTTCTTTTTCCTATATGTTTTTTGAAAAAAATTTAAAAGAAAATACAAAAAAATCATAAAATCATAAAATAAAAAATATTTTGTGTTTCTTGTTTGAGTCTTGAGTCAATTTCAAGTTTGGTGTCAATTGCATTTTTTCTAAAAATTTATGCATTTTTCGAAAATTCATGCATTCATAGTGTTCTTCATGATCTTCAAGTTGTTCTTGGTAAGTCTTCTTGTTTGATCTTTAAATTTTCTTGTTTTGAGTCTTTTCTTGTTTTTCATATGCATTTTTCATTTGTTAGAGTCCAAGCATTAAAGATTTCTAAGTTTGGTGTCTTGCATGTTTTCTTTGCATAAAAAATTTTTCAAAAATATGTTCTTGATGTTCATCATGATCTTCAAAGTGTTCTTGGTGTTCATCTTGACATTCATAGTGTTCTTGCATGCATCATTTGTTTTGATTCATAATTTTCATGTTGTGGGTCATTTTTTTTTGTTTTTCTCTTTCATCATTAAAAATTCAAAAATAAAAAAAATATCTTTCCTTTTTTCTCTCATAAATTTCGAAAATTTGGATTGACTTTTTCAAAAAAATTTTTAAAATTCAATTGTTTCTTATGAGTCAAATCAAATTTTCAATTTAAAAATCTTATCTTTTTCAAAATCATTTTCAAAAATCAAATCTTTTTTATTTTTCTTATTTATTTTCGAAAATTTTAAAAATATTTTTCAAAAAAAAATCTCTTTCTTAATTTTATCTCATAATTTTCGAAAATATCATCAAAAATTAATGTTTTGATTCAAAAATTTCAAGTTTGTTACTTGCTTGTTAAGAAAGATTCAAACTTTAAGTTCTAGAATCATATCTTGTGATTACTTGTGAGTCAAGTCATTAATTTTGATTTTTAAAATCAAATCTTTTTCAAAACTAATTTTAATCATATCTTTCTATCATATCTTTTTTAAATCATATTCTTTTTCAAAAATATCTTTTTATCTTATCTTTTTCAAAATCATATCTTTTTAATCATACCTCTTCATATCATATATTTTTCAAATATCTTTTCTAACTTCTTATTTTCTTATCTTTTAAAAAAATTGATTTTCAAAATTTGTTTCAACTAACTAATTAACTTTTTGTTTGTTTCTTATCTCTTTCAATACTACCTAACTAACTATCCTTCTATAATTTTCGAAAATTCCTCCCTCTTTTTCAAAAATTCTTTTTAATTAATTAATTATTTTAAATTTTAATTTTAATTGTATTCTTCCTTTAATTTTCGAAAATCATTAACTCCTTTTCAAAATTTATTTTCGAAAACCTTTCTCTCTCATCTTATTCTATTTATTTATTCATTTACTAACACTTCTCTTCATCTCAAATCACTGCTACTATCCTCACCCTTGTGTTTAGATTATCCATTCTTCTTCACTCTTATTCCCTTTCTTCTTCTACTAACAACAAGGGGACCTCTATACTGTGGTAAAAAGGATCCCTATTATTATTTTTCTGTTCCCTTCTTTTTCATATGAGCAGGAGCAAGGACAAGAACATTCTTGTTGAAGCTGATCCAGAACCTGAAAGGACTCTAAAGAGGAAACTAAGAGAAGCTAAAATACAACAATCCAGAGACAACCTTCACTACAAGAAAAACACCCATTCAGGTACACTTGAAAAGTGTAGCCAAAAGTAAAAAAAAATGATGCCTTAGGCTACGGCTACGCTTTTTGGGCTACGGCTACGCTTTTTGGAGTGATTCCTATTCGGCCGTTGCCTATTCTCAAAGGCTACGCTTTTCTGCACCAAGGGCTACGCTTTTGGCCTTTGAGAATAGGCTACGCTTTTCAAGTGATGCTGTCCAGGACCAAAGGCTACGCTTTTCAGCTTTCATTTTTCCAGAATAGGCTACGCTTTTCAACACTAATGCATCACTTGTAAAGCGTAGCCACATTGTATACCATAGCTACTTTTTATAAGCGTAGCCTTAGGTCCCTCTTTTTTTTTTTGTATACTATAGCTACTGTATATAAGTGTAGCCTTAGGTCTCGTTTTTTTTTTTTGTATATTATAGCTATTGTATATAAGTGTAGCTTTAGGTCTTTTTTTTTCTATATATATATATATAATTATCTAATAATTATTAATACAACATAATAGTTAATATGATTACATGTGTAACAATTCTGCATTTTTATTTAAATGAGTTGAATATTACAAAATAAAAATTATCTCTAACCAAAATATATTTATAATATTGATCCAAAAGTACATGAATGAAGTTAACCGGAAAATTTCATACATCTCAAACTAAAGTAAGCATAGCCATATCAAAACCATAATATCACTTAGCCAATAAAAGTATCTTCTAATAAAATCATTAGTCACCCTGATAATCCATACTTCTTCAAGAGTTCTAATTTCTCCTTGTAGGATTGATCAGATTTCTTGAGTGACACTGACAACTCAACTGAATCACAAGGATTGGCGCCTTCCCTTGGAACAAACCCATACGATAATAGAAGCTCCCCATTTGATTTTTTTCCATATGAAATGAACACCTAGGTAGTATGATGCGCTTAAACTACTCCGATGATGCCATACTGGTGAAAAATATCACGATCAAATAAACCTTTAATCAATTAATAGCTTATCATTTTGTTTGGAACTTGTTTGCTTTGTGCTAACTTTATCCTAGATAACAAATTCCAATCTTTCAATCTATGTTTACCTGCTCACCTGGTTGATACGGCCGATCTGTAGTAAAGACAATTCCCTTTGATAAATTATCATAATCCAAAAAGGTATCCACCTAAACCAATGAAAAGAAACTGGAGTTAGAAAATTTCATGGGCAAAATCATAATAAGAAAATTTCTTTGGAATAGACCGTACATACTCCTAATATTATAAACCGTACCCTCAAAACAGTTAAACAGAGCAGGTAGAACAACCCTCAATACTAAACCACCAAGCAAACCCCATTTATTAGGATGACCAACCAAAAGACAGATCCAAGCTAACACTTGTGCATTTTAAGTAATTCAGAAAAAAGGAAAAAAAGCCACACACACACATATCCTTCAGAAGACCAGAAAAAAACTATATGAGAATTATATGGGAACATAACAACAATAAAAAAATGTCTATGTATAGATTCTGTTTACCCTGGTTGATTGGCTTGTTTCTGAAATGCTACATATATCTCAGTTAATAAAACATATCACGTTCTAAATAATCATCACCCTAATCAAAAGAAAGTACAGACCTCAATGAGAAAATAAAGATAGGTACCTAATGGTAACTTCATCCCAGCCTTAGTGATTTCATAAGGGATAGTAGATGGATTTTTTGTTACAAACAATTGCCAGGGAACTCCAACCTTGCCTAAAATCAAAAGTTAAGGAGTAGTTCAACCACTAATCCAATTTACCATAATAGAAACAGTTTCACTCTAAAACATTGCAAGAAAATAACTTCTTGTTATATTAGCTAAAATGACTTAATAGTTAATACTTGTGCATTAGGATGACCAACCAAAAGACAAAAATCCAAGCTAACACTTGTGCATTTTAAGTAATTCAGAAAAAAGGGAAAAAAGCCACACACACACACATATCCTTCAGAAGACCAGAAAATCAGAACCCAGATTTCATAACCATAATAAAAAAAACTACTATTATTATTATATTAATATAAGAAAAATAAATAAATTAATCAAATTGAAATACCCAGTCCGGGGTACAGATTAAAATTGGAAAAAGCACCAGAAATATCTTCACTTGAGGTGATTTAAGTGGGGAAAATTTAAAAAAAAAGGTTTACCAGAATGAGCAAGTTTATTGACACGGGTGTGCCTACTCAAACACTGCGTTTCCTGTTGAGATCAAAGAGCCAGAGAGAGAGTGATCAAAACAATCTAAAGCTCATGGCAGCCACCAAATTTTGCTCCTGAAAAGGAAATACAATTTCGGACGAAGAAAATTATTAATCCTCAACATGCATTTGGATTCAGTATCAATGAATAAACTAATGAAAAAACCAACCATGAACAAAAGGAGAAGTGATACATATTGATATTCCTAGATATTGTAGTATAAAAAAAGCTAAAAACAATCAAATTTCAATAAACTAAGTTGGCAAAGTATTGGCAAAGTATAGGGAAATGTTAAAAGAAAGCAGTTGACTTATGAATGATGGAATAACTCGCCCATCATTACTCAAAAAGCAAAACAAGTACAAGAGTAGCAGTAGCAGTTAACAGAAACGGAATAGAAGATGAAGATGAATGTGGTTTTTCATTTTGGAGTTTAGAATTTTATATTGGAGGGATGAAATTGAGCCTTGTAAAGGATAGTAGTGTAGAGAATGGTTAATTAGCTTGTGACTTAATAAAACTGTTAAGGCAATTAAGAATCTAATAGATTTTTCATATTAGGCAAAGCTGTTAGTTACTCATATTATTAATGTATAAATAGGAGTGCAAGTCTTGTTCCTAAAACACAATCAATAATATTGCTACTTGATATGAAAAATCAAATGTTTCTTCACTATATAGTAGTAGAGAAATACTAATCTACCACTTTATAGACACAAACACACTCAGAACGTAGCTTATCTTTAAGCAGTCTAAAGAACATAAAAATACACTGAAACAAATAAATTGCTTGTCTTTTAAGCACCAAAATTTTTAAAAAGCAGAGATGCACAAGTTTCTTGTCTTTCAAGTATTAAAAATTCTAATATGCAGTATTTACAAAGGCCTGGGAGAAACCTTCATTACTTTGTTCAACCCACAAAATTTATGGTTATTCTTTGCATACAAGTGACATATGAGTGATTTTGAAATTTTAATTATGAAGGCAACAGCATAACTAGTGAGTTGCTTTTCAGTGCATGTAATTCCTAACATTTGTAGGTGAACTAAATTGAAATCTCAACTCTTAGCATTGCTTAGAAATTGTGCAAGCTGCAAATTACCATTTTCACCAACAATAACGACTCAGAAATTCCCTTTGTTAACCACATGCTACTTAACAGTTAAATCTTATACGTATACTCCATATTAGTAACCATAGAAACACAAGGCTCAAGTCTACAATTGACTGAGTATGAAAGAAACTATCCTCACTATATGTAGTAAAAGGCTTAATGTGATAGAAATTATAGCACACAACTAACTAAAGGTACTTCCCTCAGAAGTAAGGGCTGGAAGATCAATAAGATAAGAAAAGCATAACCAACTTACTATACAAGTGAAAGATAATCATCAGAATTTATCAAAATTGCAGAAGTTTGGGGCAGGCCCCAAACCATTCAAGAAGAAAAAAAAATTACCTTTCTGAAGCATGATCCCATCATCAACTGAACTATCAACTTCATTACCACTGATACCAGTACCATATCCTAAACCAGTCAAGCTTGATGAGTAACTAGGCATTGGAAACTCTTCCAGAATTCTAAAGTGTGACCAGTGAATCCCATCAAAGTCATCATCTTTTCCAAATTCCTGAGAAGGGTACTGCTCAAAAAGTGATTATCGTGAATTCAGAAAGAGACGAAACGATGGGTTAAGATATGGTGGCGTCAACAAAGAGTATAGCAGATCAATCAAGTAAAGTTAATTATCGTGAATTCAGAAATTACTAAAAACGACAAAACTTGGAACAGTATAAAATAACAAAGTCACCCAAGTATTTCTCTCCATAAGTCGATCAAGGAAAAAAATCATATTTTTAAATAAATATCAGTCAAACTAACATTAACCAATTTGTTATTTTTTACTAAAAATATATAAAAAAATGTTCATGGATGAAAAACTGATTCTTGATGTGTTGATCAATCACTCACAGACCATAAATATAAAATATTTAAGTATATAACCTATTATAAACCATCACAACAGTGGAATAGCAGGTGGACTAGTTGAAACTCGGACCAAGATACACAACAAAAGCAAGAAAGTATAAGATAAATTGAAACTCAGACCAAGATACACAACAAAAGCAAGAAAGTACAAGATACACAACTCGGACCAATGGGTCACACACAAAACCTAACTTACATGGAATTTAGGCGATTCTAGGGATTCAAATCTAGTATTTTTATAGCAAAAAGCTCAAATTTCCAAACCCAGAATCAATTTTCCGAACTAACAATGAGCTAGAATCAAGCAAAAATTAAAATTAACATAGCAACAGCACCAAAACTCATTTCAATTAATCCATAAAGATTAGAACTTTTAACAGTAAGACAATAATTTTGCATGCAGAATTGGGTATTGGATGGAATCAAAACTATTCAAGTGTTTTATGCAGTTTGGATGGAATCAAAACTATGCAGAATTGGCCTCAGATGCCGTGAACAAAACACCAAACAAATTACTCGAATCTAATTAACTAAATACAACAATACAAATGTCACACATTATTTAAGGGATCAGACTTTCACAGCTATATTTTATTTTATTTGAGTTCATCAAGAATCCAACAAATTTAGCTTGAGACCTAATAATAAGAATTGAAACTACACAATACTTGAAACCATTAATTAATAGAATTGAAAGAAAAAGAAAACTAATAATAAGCAACAAACATAATAAGCAACTCATCTTGGTATTCCTGCGCAGCAACTAATCATGGACAAACTCACCTGTGTTTATGGAATAAAACCCCTAAATTCACGATGTCACAGATTATTGTACCAAAACCCCCAAATTGAAACCTAAAATCAGAACCCTAACCTCACGAATGAAGAAAGCTTTTAGTTGAGCGCAGAGTCTTCGTGATGTGACCGCGCAGCGAAGAGAAGCGACGATGAAGATGAGTGGGGAAGATGAGTGAGCGCAAAGTCTTCCTGGAGTGGTGAGTGGTGATGCCGTCAGTGGTGAGTGGTGATGGCAAACGCTTTTCTCTGATTTGGGGGTGATAACGGTGGTGAGGGCGGCGCAGCGACGATGGTGATGGCGGCGCAGCGACGGTCAGTAGTGCAGCAATGTGGAGAGTGGTGAGTGTGGGTGAGTGGTGCGTGGGGGCGACGGCGGTCAATGGCGAGAGTGAGAGGGTCAATGATGAGAGCGATAGTAAGAGGGTCAATGGCGAGAGTGAAGAGAGTGAGTGGGGGGCGACGATAGTGAGCTTTGGAGGCAGGGTTTCTTCCTTGCGACGGTGCAGTAGTGAGTGACCTTTCCAGGGTTTCTGAAAGGGGACGATGAAGGTGCTTTGGCTTGAGTGAGATTTGGAGGGAATAATGGATAAAAAAATTTACTTAGTAAAAATTTTACTATGTGTCATCAGTTTGCTTTCAGGAAAAAGAGGGAAAAAATTTACTAAGTGTTAAGTTTTTTGCTCTAAATACATTAGGCATCACTTTTAAAACGCACCTAAAATTTAACAAATAGGCTACCTTTTAAAAGCGTCTCCTTTGATACGAAAAGTGAACCTATAGATATCAACCTACGGCTACGCTTTATAAGTGATTTCTATAATACCTAAGGCTACGCTTTTTAAATGATACCGCATTTGTGTATCTTTTTCTCTTATAAAAAGGCAACACGGAGAAAAGCGTAGCCTATTCTATGAATAGGCTACGCTTTTCAAATGTAGCTTAAAAAAAGTGTGGCTGAATGGGTATTTTTCTTGTAGTGCTTACAGGAATTTTCGAACAAGAAGAGGATATGGCAGCCGAAAATAATAATAATGCAAGGAGGATGCTTGGTGACTTTACTGCACCAAATTCTAATTCACATGGAAGAAGCATCTCCATCCCTACTATTGGAGCAAACAATTTTGAGCTTAAACCTCAATTAGTTTCTCTAATGCAACAAAACTGCAAGTTTCATGGACTTCCATCTGAAGATCCCTTTCAGTTCTTAACTAAATTCTTGCAGATCTGTGATACTGTTAAGACTAATGGAGTAGATCCTGAAGTCTACAGGCTCATGCTTTTCCCTTTTGTTGTGAGAGACAGAGCTAGAATATGGTTGGATTCTCAACCTAAAGATAGCCTGAACTCTTGGGATAAGCTGGTCACGGCTTTCTTAGCCAAGTTCTTTCCTCCTCAAAAGCTGAGTAAGCTTAGAGTGGATGTTCAAACCTTTAGACAGAAAGAAGGTGAATCCCTCTATGAAGCTTGGGAGAGATACAAGCAACTGACCAAAAAGTGTCCTTCTGACATGCTTTCAGAATGGACCATCCTGGATATATTCTATGATGGTTTGTCCGAATTAGCTAAGATGTCATTGGATACTTCTGCAGGTGGATCCATTCACCTAAAGAAAATGCCTGCAGAAGCTCAAGAACTTATTGACATGGTTGCTAATAACCAGTTCATGTACACTTCTGAGAGGAATCCTGTGAGTAATGGGATGCCTATGAAGAAGGGAGTTCTTGAAATTGATGCTCTGAATGCCATATTGGCTCAGAACAAACTCTTGACTCAGCAGGTCAATATGATTTCTCAGAGTCTAAATGGAATGCAAGCTGCATCCAACGATACTCAAGAGGCATCTTCTGAAGAAGAAGCTTATGATCCTGAGAACCCTGCAATAGCAGAGGTAGATTATATGGGTGAACCTTATGGAAACACCTATAACCCCTCATGGAGAAATCACCCAAATTTCTCATGGAAGGATCAACAAAAGCCTCAACAAGGCTTTAATAATGGTGGAAGAAACAAGTTTAACAGTAGTAAACCTTTTCCATCATCCACTCAGCAACAGACAGAGAATTCTGAGCAGAATCCATTTAGCTTAGCAAATTTAGTCTCTGATCTATCTAAGGCCACTCTAAGTTTTATGAATGAAACAAGGTCCTCCATTAGAAATCTGGAAGCACAAGTGGGCCAGCTGAGTAAAAGGATCACTGAAACCCCTCCTAGTACTCTCCCAAACAATACAGAAGAAAATCCAAAAGGAGAGTGCAAGGCCATTGAAATGACCATCATGGCCGAATCCAAGGAGGAAGGGGAGGACGTGAATACCAAGGAGGAAGACCTCCTGGGACGTCCAGTGATCAACAAGGAGTTTTCCTTTGAGGAATCAAAAGAATCTGAGGCTCATCTAGAGACCATAGAGATTCCATTAAACCTCCTTACGCCCTTCATGAGCTCTGATGAGTATTCATCTTCTGAAGAGAATGAGGATGTTACTGAAGAGCAAGTTGCCAAGTTCCTTGGTTCAATCATGAAGCTAAATGCCAATTTATTTGGTAATGAGACTTGGGGAGATGAACCTCCCCTGTTCACCAATGAACTAAATACATTGGATCAACTGAGATTGCCTCAGAAGAAATGGGATCCTGGAAAGTTCCTAATACCTTGTACCATAGGCACCATGACCTTTGAGAAGGCTCTATGTGACCTTGGGTCAGGAATAAACCTCATGCCACTCTCTGTAATGGAGAAACTGGGAATCTCTGAGGTACAAGTTGCTAGAATCACATTAGAGATGGCAGACAATTCCAGAAAACAGGCTTATGGACAAGTAGATGACATGTTAGTAAAGGTTAAAGGCCTTTACATCCCTGCTGATTTCATAATCCTAGATACTGGGAAGGATGAGAATGAATCCATCATCCTTGGAAGACCTTTCCTAGCCACAGCAAGAGCTGTGATTGATGTGGACAGAGAAGAATTGACCCTTCAACTAAATGAGGACAACCTTATGTTTAAAACTCAAGGATCTCTCTCTGTAACCATGGAGAGAAAGCATGAAAAGCTTCTCTCACTGCAGAGTCAACCAAAGCCCCCACAGTCAAACTCTAAGTTTGGTGTTGGGAGGCTACAACCAAACTCTAAGTTTGGTGTTGAACTCCCATATCCAAACACTAAGTTTGGTGTTGGGAAGTCTACAAAATTGACCTGATCACCTGTGTGGCTCCATGAGAGCCCACTCTCAAGCTATTGACATTAAAAAGCACTTGTTGGAAGTCAATCCAATTTTTATTTATCTAATTTTATTTTTATTTTTATTGTTCTTTCATGTTTTATTAGGTTCATGATCATGTGGAGTCACAAAATAAATCAAAAAATTAAAAACAGAATCAAAAATAGCAGAAGAAAAATCACACCCTGAAGGAAGGACTTACTGGCGTTTAAACGCCAATAAGAAGCATCTGGCTGGCGTTCAACGCCAGAACAGAGCATGGATCTGGTGCTGAACACCCAAAACAAGCAGCATCCTGGCGTTCAGACGCCAGGAATGCACACTGAGGAAAGCTGGCACTGAACGCCAGAAACAAGCATAGAACTGGCATTCAACGCCAGAAACATGCTGCATCTGGGCGCTGAACGCCCAGAACAAGCATCAATTCGGCATTTAAATGCCAGAATTGCATGCAATGGCATTTTACATGCCTAATTGGTGCAGGGATGCAATTCCTTGACACCTCAGGATCTGTGGACCCCACAGGATCATCTCAGCATCTGTGGACCCCACAGGATCCCCACCTACCTCCACTCATACTCTTCCCTCTTCTCAATGTTCATCCTCTCTTCCCAATAAACACTCATCCCCATATGGCCGAACCTTAACCCCTCTTCCTCCACTATATAAACCTCTCCATTCTTCTTCATTTTCACACAACACAACCCTCTCTTCCTCTTCTTGGCCGAAACACAACCTCTCTCCCTCTCCTCCATATCTCCTTCTTCTTCTTCTATTCTTTCTTCTTTTGCTCGAGGGCGAGCAACATTATATGTTTGGTGTGGTAAAATCATAGCTTTTTGTTTTTCCATAACCATTGATGGCACCTAAGGCCAGAAAAACCTCTAGAAAGAGGAAAGGAAAGACAAAAGCTTCCACCTCCAAGTCATAGGAGATGGAGAAATTCATCTCAAGGGTCTATAGCTCAGTGGTAGAACATTTGACTGCAAATCAAGAGATCCCTGAGATACCTCAGGGGATACATTTTCCTCCACACAATTATTGGAAGCAACTAAGGGTGGAACATCAAGAGCACTCCATCATTCTTCATGAAATTAGAGAAGATCAAAGAGCAATGAGGGAGGAGCAACAAAGACAAGGAAGAGACATATAAGAGCTCAAGAACATCATTGGTTCCTCAAGAAGGAAACGCCACCATCACTAAGGTGGACTCATTCCTTGTTCTTAAATTTTCTGTTTTTCATTTTCCTATGTTAAATGTTTATCTATGTTTGTGTCTTTATTACATGATCATTGGTGTCTAAGTGTCTATGCCTTAAAGTAGTGAATATGAATCCATCACTTCTCTTAAATGAAAAATGTTTTAAAAAACAAAAGAACAAGAAGTACATGGTTTCGAATTCATCCTTGAAACTAGTTTAATTATTTTGATGTGGTGACAATACTTTTTGTTTTCTGAATGAATGCTTGAACAGTGCATATGTCTTTTGAAGTTGTTGTTTAAGAATGTTAAATATGTTGGCTCTTGAAAGAATGACGATAAGGACAAATGTTATTTGATAATCTAAAAAATCATAAAATTGATTCTTGAAGCAAGAAAAAGCAGTGAATACAGAAAGCTTGCAGAAAAAAAAAGAAAAAAAATGGCGAAAAAATAGAAAGAAAGAGAAAAAGCAAGCAGAAAAAGCCAAAAGCTCTTAAAACCAAAAGGCAAGAGCAAAAAGCCAATAGCCATTAAAACCAAAAGGCAAGGGTAATAAAAAGGATCCCAAGGCTTTGAGCATCAGTGGATAGGAGGGCCTAAAGGAATAAAATCCTGGCCTAAGCGGCTAAACCAAGCTGTTCCTAACCATGTGCTTGTGGCGTGAAGGTGTCAAGTGAAAACTTGAGACTGAGCGGTTAAAGTCAAGGTCCAAAGCAAAAGAAGAGTGTGCTTAAGAACCCTGGACACCTCTAATTGGGGACTTTAGCAAAGCTGATTCACAATTTGAAAAGGTTCACCCAGTTTTGTGTCTGTGGCATTTATGTATCCGGTGGTAATACTGGAAAACAAAGTGCTTAGGGCCACGGCCAAGACTCATAAAGTAGCTGTGTTCAAGAATCAACATACTGAACTAGGAGAATCAATAATACTATCTGAACTCTGAGTTCCTATAGATGCCAATCATTCTGAACTTCAATGGATAAAGTGAGATGCCAAAACTATTCAAGAGGCAAAAAGCTACAAGTCCCGCTCATCTGATTGGAGCTATGTTTCATTGATATTTTGGAATTTATAGTATATTCTCTTCTTTTTATCCTATTTTATTTTCAGTTGCTTGGGGACAAGCAACAATTTAAGTTTGGTGTTGTGATGAGCGGATAATTTATACGCTTTTTGGCATTGTTTTTAGTATGTTTTTAGTAGGATCTAGTTACTTTTAGGGATGTTTTTATTAGTTTTTATGTTAAATTCACATTTCTGGACTTTACTATGAGTTTGTGTGTTTTTCTATGATTTCAGGTATTTTCTGGCTGAAATTGAGGGACTTGAGCAAAAATCAGATTCAGAGGTTGAAGAAGGACTGCTGATGCTGTTGGATTCTGACCTCCCTGCACTCAAAGTGGATTTTCTGGAGCTACAGAACTCAAAATGGCGCGCTTCTAACTGCGTTGGAAATTATACATCCAGGGCTTTCCAGCAATATATAATAGTCCATACTTTGGCCGAGTTTAGATGACGTAAAAGGGCATTGAACGCCAGTTCTACGCTGCAGTCTGAGTTAAACGCCAGAAACACGTCACGAACCAGAGTTGAATGCCAAAAACACGTTACAACTTGGCGTTCAACTCCAAAAGAAGCCTCTGCACGTGTAAACTTCAAGCTCAGCCCAAGCACACACCAAGTGGGCCCCGGAAGTGGATTTCTGCATCAATTACTTACTTCTGTAAACCCTAGTAACTAGTTTAGTATAAATAGGACTTTTTACTATTGTATTTTCATCTTGGGACGTCTAGTTCTTAGAACATGGGGGCTGGCCATTCGGCCATGCCTGGACCTTCATCACTTATGTATTTTCAACGGTAGAGTTTCTGCACTCCATAGATTAAGGTGTGGAGCTTTGCTGTTCCTCATGATTTAATGCAAAGTACTACTGTTTTATATTCAATTCAACTTATTCCGCTTCTAAGATATCCATTCGCACCCAAAAACATGATGAATGTGATGATTATGTGATGCTCATCATCATTCTCACTTATGAACGCGTTCCTGACAAACACTTCTGTTCTACATGCAAACAAGCTAGAATGAGTATCTCTTGGATATCTAATACAGGGGACCGAGTCCGACATATTAGTGTCTTCGTGGTATAAGTTAGAACCCATGGTGGCCATTCCTGAGATCCGGAAAGTCTAAACCTTGTCTGTGGTATTCTGAGTAGGATCTGGGAAGGGATGGCTGTGACGAGCTTCAAACTTGCGAGTGCTGGGCGTAGTGACAGACGCAAAAGGATAGTAAATCCTATTCCAGTATGATCGAGAATCGACAGATGATTAGCCATGCAGTGACAGCGCATTGGACCATTTTCACAGGAGGATGAGATGTAGCCATTGAGAACGGTGATGCCCTACATAAATCTTGCCATGGAAAGGAGTAGGATTGATTGGATGAAGACAGCAGAAAATCAGAGATCAGAGGAACAAAAGCATCTCTATACGCTTATTTGAAATTCTCACCAATGAATTACATAAGTACCACTATCCTATTTTATATTTTATTTATTTTCATCCACTATAATTTCTTAATACAATTTAATCCGCCTGACTGAGATTTACAAGGTGACCATAGCTTGCTTCAAGCCGACAATCTCCGTGGGATCGACCCTTACTCACGTAAGGTTTATTACTTGGACGACCCAGTGCACTTGCTGGTTAGTTGTACGAAGTTGTGAAACAGATATAAGATCATGAACGTGCGTATTGAGTTTTTAGCGCCGTTACCAAGGAATGGAATGATCACGATTTCGCACACCACGCTCCATTCCCATTTGAGTCGAGGTCATTATTTCCAGTTGTAGGCACTACATTTGAAAGGCCTTGTTCAACACCCTACACCACATAAATTCCTATTTTAGTTATGAATACACCCTTTAAGAGTATGCAAACTGCAATGGACATTTTAATAATGAGTCATAATTTAAATACGAACTCCAATATCTATAGAAGAACTGTGGGATGAATAGAGACCAATCAATGCCTCATCATCACTACTCTTAACAGCATTATAAGCTTGGTCCATAGAGGTCAAATTTTTGTGTGAAATAGACAATTTAAAAAGGAACTTCCTATCAATTATAGGTTCAAAAACTTTTAAGCAGGGATTCTCATTAGCATCTTTCTCCACATGAAAAAAAGGATTCATTAGTTGGTTAACACACCGATAGTCCAAGTATTGATAAATAACCAAATACGCTCCGTAAAATGCATAATAGTTTACCATTAGATCCCTTATGTCATTAGCAGATTTCCCGAGAATGATTTTTGCCTCTTGATTCCAAAGCATTATATTAATGCATCCAGTCCCATCCGTGACTACAACATTAAGTCGATACCTGAGGAAACACAAACCAAACTGAATTAAAAGTGTTCAGGGGAGAGATAAGTATGGATATGAAACTTATAGTGTAAATAAAACTTGAAATTAACGCATTAACAGAGGTTACACTTAGAGCATTTACTCCATTCCAACTGTAACACCCTAATTAGCATAAGCTTTACCTCGCGTCGTAAAGCAAAGGTTAATCAAAGGTTACGACAGTTCTACGATCAGACATATAATATATAGAAAGAAATAATATATTCTAGAAGTCCGATGAAGGGTATAGCTCAAAAACAGAATTTGAAAAGCGCAAAACATACTAACGGAGCTATTAACTTAAAGCACATGATATAGATATAATATAACAAAGATAAGAGCCTAATATCATAAGAATCTAGCCACGGCTCACGGAGTTTAAGCCAGCTAGCCATATACACAGACCAAACAGAAACTGAAGTTTAAAAATAGCTTATACAAGTTTTTCTCTCTCAAATTAAGCTTCTAGGCAAAAACAAAATACAAAAGTGAGAGATATGTAAATAAAATAATCAAAAAGACTCCAAAAAGAATCCATGATCCTCCGTGTCTGTCGCCATCTGAGCAACTCACCGAGGTGGGTTACGACCTGCATCTAAAAAACACAACAGAAATATGGTATGAGAACCGGAGGTTCTCAGTATGGTAACAGTACCCATTGATGTAAGATATAAGACCCCGGGATGCCAAAGGCAATCCTAGACTTCATATCCATCCCAAGATTCAATCTTAAGACATAACTAAAAATAGTAAAGTATATACAAAACCTTAACATAACTTAAACTTTAACATATTAAAAGGTTAGTCTAACTTAGAGGATTTTCTAGTCTAACAGTTCTCCGCTGTCCCACAGCCTTCACCAACCTATCCTCCATGCGATCCCATCGCCACCGCCATTCGAACCTCCTCAATCCCAGTAAAAAACACAGATAATTTCAATGCAAGTAAAACACAGGTAGAAGTATATAAGACAAGTAATTCAAGTAAGCAATTAGGCATATTATACAATTAGGTATACAATTACAAGTCGGCAAAGCAAACAAACAGGTAGAAGATGCACATGATGAATGCCTGTCCTATTGGCTGTGATATCACATTGTCGGTTCAACTGCCAACCCGACACATCTCCATGGAGATGTCGCCCTTCGGAATCATCATTGGGAACCCCCGAGATATGGTGCTCGGATCACCATCTAGAATTTTGTGCCTGCACACTCTATTGATCCGAAGGGATGCAAGCGGGATACTCTTGCCACAGACCTCACATCTCAATGTAAGTGGGATTAACCACGGTCCTTACGCTACCGCCGCTACCTCGACAGGCGGGATTAACCACCGTCCCTGCCGGGCACATAGCGTCTCAACAATCTCAATATAAAATGATACATCAGTGGTTTTCAGAAAACATTTTCAGTATATCGTGGATCCATCATCTCATTTTGAGTCCTCGACTCATCTCAACCATTGTCAATTCAACATTTCCATTCCAAACTTATTAGTTCGTTACTTTCTCAATTCATACATCTTTTGCCCTTCTCAATCCACCAAACCCATCCTCAGTATACCAGAAACCTAAGCCTCCATTCTCTAATTTTCAAAGAAAAAACCAAATCATTTCTCCTAAGACCTTTCCCATGTTTCAATTCCCAAAAATAATCCCAAGAGTCTTAAAATGGTGTCACAGAAGCTTACAAGCTTGTTAGGAAAGTGAAATAGTTTAAAAACAAAGTTTAAGTTATAAAACAGGGCGTGTGCGTACGCACAGGGCTATGCATGCGCACGCCCAAGAGAATTTTTAAACGTGTACATACGCATAGGGGTGTGCGTACGCACAAGTACAAATTTTCACAATTTTGTTCGGTCACACAAGCTATGCTAGCGCCTTCAACAGACTGCCTTTCCCAACCTGTGCATGTGCATAGGGCTTTAATTCTTCATTGGTTATGTTCGCGCACAAGCTGTGCTAGCGCTCTAAATAAGAAGCCTTCCCCTGCCTGTGCGTACGCACAGGGCTATACGTGCGCACATGTTTAAATTTCACAAGGGTGTGCGTACGCACAAGGCTGTGCATCCGCACATAACAGAAATCACAAAATTCTGCAACTTTGTAGAATCTCAGATTTTGACACCAAACTTTGAATGATCATAACTTCCTCTATGAAAATCCAAATTTTACAAACTTTATATCAATTTGAAGACCGTTCAATAAACTTTAATTCCAAACAAATTTGAACCAATTTTGAAAATTGAGATACAAGTTATGACCTGTCAAAGTTCACTAAAAACCAGTTTTTACCAATTTCTACAAATTTCTCAATTCCTTGCAATACTCAACCAAAACCAAATAAAATCATTCCAAACTCTATTTTACATCAAAGTCTACCCCTTGTATCATATTACACTATTCTTACCAAATTTTCCTTCACATTGCATTATTCTCAACCTCAACATCAAATGTATAACACTATAATCAATCTTCATTCAAATTTTCCATCCACATTACCATTTCATCAACCTCAATACCACATATATCATACCAAACCACTTTTCAATCCACACAATCATTCATCATCATCATATCATTATCAATCATCATAATTAAACTCAAAAATCATCAACCCATCATAAATCATCATACATCATCATTCAACAACTCAACAACCATTTTAATTCAAACATATCTTATGGGTCACTAGCCTAAGTGTCCATGAATATTATATACTAGATATAGAAAACTGCAACCATACCTTGGTCGATTCTCAATATGAACCAAAACCCCAAATGAGCACAAGCTAGCTTCCAACCACAATCCAAGCTACCAATATAACTCCCACAAGCACCAACAATCACCAACAAGCTCAAATATTCAAGCTAATATCACATATTTCACATAAATCAAAACCTAATACTCACCATAAATCAATTTACAAGGGTTCAAGAATAACTCACCTTACCCAACAGTTTTGGATGCCAAATCCAAAGCTAATCAAAGGCTAGAGCGCACCTAAACACCCAAAATCACAAAATTTCACTTAATCAAACAACATAGGATTCGAAATTTTGGATAGAAGAACTGAAAAGATTCTATGATTTTCTTAATAGTTTCTTGTATGGGTTCTGTAGAGCTCTTCGCAAGGAACGCGTGGCCATAGACGGTGCAGCGATCGGAGCTCCGTAGCTCAAGATATGAGCTTGAGAAGATGAGAGTGAATACTGTTCATGGGGGTTTCTCCTTCTTCTCTTCTCATCTGTGTGCGAGTGTTATGTTTTAAGTGTTGTTGTTGAATGGGTTCACTAAATGAACCTATTTAGGTGTTGGGCTTCGACCTAACTTGGGTCCGGCCCAACCTGTTAGCGTTTTTAGCCCGTTCGGCCCAACTTTGGGCCAAACCTTTAAAATTAATGCCCGGTTTTGCATTTTTCTAAGGTTTTTGACCATTTTCACTTTCTCTCGCACAGCACCGGGTGATAAACCCCAATTTTGTGGTTTATATTGTGTAGAATTTGAGGGTTTTGTCAATATTTTCCACACTTATTCACAAGAATTGCATGGTTTTGTGTTCTCTTCCTAATATTGCTTCATGATGGAAAACATGCTTCTTTTGCCTTATAATTGCCATATTTTGATCTTCTTTTATCACCATTCAATGCCGTGATGTGTTTGTTGAGTAATTTCAGAGTTATAGGGCAAGAATGTCCTAGAAGAGAGAAAGAAAGCATGCACAAGCGGAAGGAACATGAAGAATTAGATTTTGGGAATTCCGCATCGACGCGCACGCGCACCTCACGCGCACGCGTGGGTGCAGAATGTTGGGAACAGTGCACAAAGATTGGCGCATCCGCGTAGACTAGCAAAATCTCCATCAGCGCGCACGCGTGCTGGACGCACACGCGTGGATCACGAAATTCAATCGACGCGCACGCGTGCATGGCGCGTACGCGTGACGAGCTGCACGTGACCTCATTAAAAGAAATCGTGCCTGGTGATTTCTGAGGCTCAACAGGCCCAAATTCAAGCTGGTTCTGCATGGAAAAGACCCAAGAATTCTAGGAGGAAAAGGGGGGATCATTCATTACACACTTAGGCACAATTTTAGCTAGTTTTTTTGGCTTTTGTTCTTCTAGAGGGAGAAACCCTTGTTCCTCTCTAGATCTAGTTTGATTTGATCTTCCCTTGTTGAATTCTGAATTGGATCTTGTTGATTTCTAGTTTTGATGACTTAATTTGAATTCCTTAGTATAATTTTGCTTAGATCTTGTGTTAGATTTATGTCTTCTTGTCAATTGTCATTTTCTACCCATTTTGCGAATCTTGTGGATTTTGAATTGTTAATGTTACATTGATGATTTCCATGATTAATTGTGTTGTTTGAGTGATTTTCCCTTGATAATTGTTAGTGGGTACCTTTTGATTTCAATTTAATTGCATTTTGAATATGTCTTTTAGTAATGCTTACCATGTATTTGATGAAATGTTTCCTTTAATTATGGAGTAGTTTTCTTTACTCTTGGCCTAGGCTAAGGGAATTGGATAAATTTGAGTCATTGGGTCTAATTAGTTTGGTGATTTGAGAACCCTTAGTGGTCAAGTTGATACCCATTGACACTAACCCACTACTAAGTCAATTGGTAGTTGGATTGGGACTTATGAGTTGAGATTGATCAAGCCAATTGACGTACCTCAAGCTTAGGAGTAAATATTACGTACTTAAAGCTCTTGGAGGTAGACCTAGTGAGTTTAGTTCCTCATAATTGTCAAGATATGGTTATTAGACAAGGATGGTGATCCCAATTTCCATGCCCAGCCAAGAGTTGCTTTTATTATTCATATTTGAAACCCAAAATTCCAATTGCTTTGTCTTAGTTATAGTTACTTGTTTAGTTTTAGAGTAGAATCATATTGGATGTTCTCTTATTAGTTCGGACTTGCTCATACCTTGCTTTAGTTACTTGAATTAGTTTCTTGCACCTTAAGATTTCTTACTTGTTAAGCCTCTCAGTTTAATTTCTTACTCATGACTTGCAACCCCAGAATTCTAACCAATGTTGATGAACATGTTTGCCAATTCCTTGTGAGACGACCCGGAGTTTAAATACTTCGGTTACTTTTATTGGGGTTGAATTTGTGACAACCAATTCCTTAAAATTTGATTCGAGGATTATTTGTCGGTTGAGAGCTATACTTGCAACGTGAATATTTTGTGAAATTTCTTACCGACAGTAGTCAACCCATCAAATTTTTGGCGCCGTTGCCGGGGAATGGTTGCAACGTATGCCTTGATATTGGTTATGTGAATATGTGAATAGTGTAGATAGTTTACTTGCTTTCAATACTTAATTGTAGTTTAGATTTCTTTTGTACATGTGCTATGACTCCCAAGTTTGATGACTCGGTCTCAACCGAATTCTAGCTTAGCCGAGTTTGACCCTGAGATTGAAAGAACTTTGTTACACACTCGGCAAGCTAGACGATGGTTGGACTATACGGCTAGTACTTCGGCCTCTCTTGAGGAGCATATCGAATCACTAGATGGTACTGAGAGTGACTTGGAGTCCGCTACTTCCTATTCTTCTGTTGGCACTGCTAATACATCTTTGTATCCCACAGGTGAACTATACATGGCGGAGCCACGCCAGATCACTTTGCATGAACAAAGGGCTCCGGATATCATACTTCAACCCTTGCAAGCAAGGTATCCCAACCTTGACCCAAACTTTAAGTTGAAGAATAGCTTGATAAATCTACTTCCCAAGTATTATGGGGTACCGGGTCAAGACCCCATCCGACATTTAAGAGATTTTCAAGTTGCTTGTTCTATGGCTTAAAGGCATGGAGCCGATGAGGTGGCTATTATGGTTTTTGCCTTCCCTTTCTCTCTTGAGGGGCAAGCAAAAACATGGTTTTATTCACAACCGGATGAGATTGTGACCAATTAGGATTTCTTGAGAAGAGAGTTTCTAGACAAGTTCTTTTCGCCGGAGAAGACCGACTACATCCGGAAGAAGATCTCTGGTATAATGCAAAAGGACCAAGAGAGTTTGTATGAGTATTGGACTCGGTTCAAGAGGCTATTGGAATCTTGTCCACACCATGGATTTGATACTCACTTGCTCATTAGTTACTACACTAGAGGTCTTTGTGCGGAAGACAGAAGATTGCTCACTGCTTCTAGTGGTGGTTCCCTTTTCAAAAATAAAACGGCGGGAGAAGCTTGGAGCTTGATAAATGATGTTGCCGAGGTTACACAGCATGTAAGGGTAAGAAGCAATCCCCTGAAGGGTGTGTGATGAGCGGATAATTTATACGCTTTTTGGCATTGTTTTACATAGTTTTCAGTATGATTTAGTTAATTTTTAGTATATTTTTATTAGTTTTTAAATAAAAATCACATTTCTGGACTTTACTATGAGTTTGTGTGTTTTTCTGTGATTTCAGGTATTTTCTAGCTGAAATTGAGGGACTTGAGCAAAAATCAGATTCAGAGGTTAAAGAAGGACTGCAGATGCTGTTGGATTCTGACCTCCCTGCACTCAAAGTGGATTTTCTTGAGCTATAGGAGTCCCAATGGCACGCTCTTAATTGCATTGGAAAGTAGACATCCAGGGCTTTCCATCAATATATAATAGTTCATATTTTTCCCGAGTTTAGACGACGCAAACTGGCGTTCAACGCCAGCTCTCTGCCATATTCTGGAGTTAAACGACAGAAATAGGTTGCAAAGCAGAGTTAAACGCTAGAAACAGGTTACAAACTGGTGTTTAACTCCAAGGAAGACCTCTACACGTGAAAGCTTCAATGCTCAGCCCAAACGTACACCAAGTAGGCCCGGAAGTGGATTTCTGCATCATTTACTTATTTTCGTAACCCTAGTAACTAGTTTAGTATAAATAGAACTTTTTACTATTGTGTATCTTTTGATCTTTTTTAGATCTCTAGACCTCCATGGGAGGCTGGCCACTCGGCCATGTCTACCCTATTTACTCTTATGTATTTTCAACGGTAGAGTTTCTACACACCATATATTAAGGTGTGGAGCTCTGCTATTCCTCATGAATTAATGCGAAGTACTACTGTTTTCTATTCAATTCAAGCCTATTTCTTCTCTAAGATATCCATTCGCACACAAGAACATGATGAATGTGATGATTATGTGAATCTCTTAGCCTTCTGATGGTGAGATCAGAGTCTTCGTGGTATAGGCTAGAACTATTGGCGGCCATTCTTGAGATCCGAAATGTCTAAACCTTGTCTCTGGTATTCCGAGTAGGATCTGGGAAGGGATGGCTGTGATGAACCTCAAACTCGCGAGTGCTGGGCGTAGTGACAGACGCAAAAGGATTACTGAATCCTATTCCAGTGTGATCGAGAACCGACAGATGATTAGCCGTGCGGTGACAGCGCATTTTGGACCATTTTCACTGAGAGGACGGGAAGTAGCCATTGACAACGGTGATGCCCTACATAAAGCTTGCCATAGAAAGGAGTATGAAGGATTGGATGAAGATAGTAGGAAAGCAGAGGTTCAAAAGGAACAAAAGCATCTCCATACGCTTATCTGAAATTCTGACCAATGAATTACATAAGTATCTCTATCTTTATTTTATGTTTTATTTATATTTTAATTATCAATTCACCATAACCATTTGAATCCGCCTGATTGAGATTTACAAGGTGACCATAGCTTGCTTCAAGCCGACAATCTCCATGGGATCGACCCTTACTCACGTAAGGTTTATTACTTGGACGACCCAATGCACTTGCTGGTTAGTTGTGCATAGTTGTGATAAAGAACTGAAATTATGAACGTGCGTGTTAAGTTTTTGACGCCGTTACCAAGGAATGAGCAATCACGATTTCTGCGCACCAAGTTTTTGGCGCCGTTGCCGGGGATTGTTCGAGTTTGGACAACTGGCGGTTCATCTTGTTGCTCAGATTAGGTAATTTTATTTTAATTTTAAGCTTCTTATTTTTATTATTTTTAATTTTTCGAAAAATTTTCAAAAAAAAATTTTAATAAAAGTTAAATTATTCTATGTTCTTCAGAATTTTTAAGGATGAATTCTAGAGTTTCTTCATGATTTGTTGAAGCCTGGCTGGCTGTCAAGCCATGTCTAAATTTTTGGATTGAGGCTTCCACTTATCATGGCAAGAGTCATTGGACTCTCATCTAATCAGCTGTTATATGCCTGATTTATCTCTGCTGAAGCTTGGCTGGCCATTGGCCATGTCTAGTGTTTTGTACCGGAGCTTTCACTAAAAGTTTGGCTGGCTAGTAAGCCATGTCTAATTCCTGGACTGGAGCTTTAGACTAACATTGCATGATTCCTGGAATTCTCATTAGAAATTTTGAAATCCTTATTTTTATTTTTTCAATTAATTTTCGAAAAAAATTACAAAAAAAATTTAATAAAATCATAAAACCAAAAATAATTTTGTGTTTCTTGTTTGAGTATATTGTCAATTTATAAGTTTAGTATCAATTGCATGTTTTTAAAATTTGTGCATTTTTCAAAAACTCATGCTTGTGTTCTTCATGATCTTCAAGTTGTTCTTGACAAGTCTTCTTGTTTGATCTTCATATTTTCTTGTTTTGTGTCTTATCTTGTTTTTCATATGCATTTTCAATTTGTTAGTGTCTCAACATTAAAAAATTTTAAGTTTGGTGTCTTGCATGTTTTTCTTTTCTTAAAATTTTTCAAAAACATGTTCTTGATGTTCATCTTAACATTCAAAGTGTTCTTGGTGTTCATCTTGACATTCAAAGTGTTCTTGCATGCATTGTGTGTTTTGATCTTGAATTCTCATATTTTGAGTCTTTTCATTGTTTTTCTCTTTCATCATTAAAAATTCAAAAATAAAAAAAAATATCTTTCCCTTATTCTCTCATAAATTTTCGAAAATTTGGTTTGAATTAGTCAAAAAGTTTTTAAATTTAATTGTTTCTTATGAGTCAAATCAAATTTTCAATTTAAAAATTCTATCTTTTTCAAATCTTTTTCAAAAATAAAATCTTTTTCAATTTTTCTTTCATAATTTCGAAATTTTCAAATTTTGTTTTCAAAATCTTTTTCTTATTTCTATTTCATATTTTCGAAATTAATGTTAACAATTAATGTGAATGATTCAAAATTTTTAAGTTTGTTACTTGCCTAGTAAGAAAGGTTCAATCTTTAAACTCTAGAATCATATCTTTTTAGCTTCTTGTTAGTCAAGTAATCAACTTTGATTTCAAAAATCAAATATGTTTTAATTTCTTTTTCAAAATAAATGTCAATCACATCTTTTTCAAAATCTTTTCTAACCTCTTATCTTTTCAAAATTTGATTTTCAAATCATTTTTTTATTAACTACTTAACTTTTTGTTTGATTTTAAAAGTTTACTATTTCAATCATATCTTTTTCAAAACTACCTAACTAATTCTCTATTTAAATTTTCGAAAATCACCTTCCTCTTTTTCAAAATTCCTTTTTAATTAACTATTTGTTTTAAGTTTTAATTTGATTTAATTTTATTTTCCTTTCTTAATTTTTGAATATTAAGTTTAATTTTAAATTAAAAACAAAAATATTTTTCTTTTCTTTTCAGTTATTTTCGAAAATTCTTCTCTCTCACCTCCTTCTAATTATTTATTTATCTATTAACACTTCTCTTCTTCTTAAAAATTCGAACCCTCTCCCTCTTTCTGTGGTCGAATTCTTTCTCTTCTACTCACATAAAGGAACCTCTCTACTGTGGCAAAGAGGATCCCCATTATTTTCTGTTTTCTTCTTTTTCATATGAGCAGGAATAAGGATAAGAACATTCTTGTTGAAGTTGATCCTGAACCTGAAAGAACTCTATCTGAAGAGGAAGCTAAGGGAAGCTAAAGCACAACTCTCTGGAGAAAATCTGACAGAAATTTTTGAAAAAGAAGGAGACATCGCCAAAAATAATAACAATGCAAGGAAGATGCTTGGTGACTTCACTGCACCAAATTCTAATTTACATGGAAGAAGCATCTCAATCCCTGCCATTGGAGCAAACAATTTTGAGCTAAAGCCTCAATTAGTTTCTCTGATGCAACAGAACTGCAAGTTTCATGGACTTCAATCAGAAGATCCTTTTCAGTTCTTAACTGAATTCTTGCAGATCTATGATACTGTTAAGACCAATGGGGTTGACTCCGAGGTCTACATGCATATGCTTTTTTCGTTTGCTGTAAGAGACAGAGCTAGAATATGGTTGGATTCTCAACCTAAGGATAGCCTGAACTCTTGGGATAAGCTGGTCATGGCTTTCTTAGCCAAGTTCTTTCCTCCTCAAAAGCTTAGCAAGCTTAGAGTGGACGTTCAAACCTTTTAAACAGAAAGAAGGTGAATCCCTCTATGAAGCTTGGGAGAGATATAAGCAACTGACCAAAAAGTGTCCTTCTGACATGCTTTTAGAATGGACCATCTTGGATATATTCTATGATGGTTTGTCTGAATTATCTAAGATGTCATTGGACCATTCTGCAGGTGGATCCATTCACCTAAAGAAAATGCCTACGGAAGCTCAAGAACTCATTGACATGGTTGCAAATAACCAGTTCATGTACACTTCTGAAAGGAATCCTGTGAGTAATGGGACGCCTCAGAGGAAGGGAGTTCTTGAAGTTGATACTTTGAATGCCATATTGGCTCAGAATAAAATATTGACTCAGCAAGTCAATATGATTTCTCAGAGTCTGAATGGATTGCAAGCTGCATCCAACAGTACTCAAGAGGCATCTTCTGAAGAAGAAGCTTATGATCCTGAGAACCCTGCAATAGCAGAGGTGAATTACATGGGTGAACCCTATGGAAACACCTATAATCCCTCATGGAGAAATCATCCAAATTTCTCATGGAAGGATCAACAAAAGCCTCAACAAGGCTTTAATAATGGTGGAAGAAACAGGTTTAGCAATAGCAAGCCTTTTCCACCATCCACTCAGCAACAGACAGAGAATTCTGAGCAGAATCTATCTAGCTTAGCAAATATAGTCTCTGATCTATCTAAGGCCACTTTAAGTTTCATGAATAAAATAAGGTCCTCCATTAGAAATTTGGAGGCACAAATGGGCCAGCTGAGTAAAAGAGTCACTGAAACCCCTCCTAGTACTCTCCCAAGCAATACAGAAGAGAATCCAAAAGGAGAGTGCAAGGCCATTACCTTACTTGGTGTGGCCGAACCCAAAGAGGAGGAGGAAGACGTGGATCCTAGTGAGGAAGACCTCCTGGGACGTTCAGTGACCAATAAGGAGTTTCCCTTTGAGGAACCAAAGGAATCTAAGGCTTATCTAGAGACCATAGAGATTCCATTGAACCTTCTTTTATCATTCATGAGCTCTAATGACTATTCATCTTCTGAAGAAGATGAAAACAATGCTGAAGAGCAAGTTGCTCAATATTTAGGAGCAATCATGAAGCTGAATGCCAAATTATTTGGTAATGAGACTTGGGAGGATGAACCTCCATTGCTCATCAAGGAAATAAATACCTTGGTTCAGCAAACTCTACCTCAAAAGAAACATGATCCTGGTAAATTCCTAATTCCCTGTAACATAGGCACCATGACCTTTGAGAAGGCTCTGTGTGACTTGGGGTCAGGAATAAACTTAATGCCACTCTCTGTAATGGAGAAACTTGGGATCTTTGAGGTTCAAGCTGCCAGAATCTCATTAGAGATGGCAGACAACTCAAGAAAATAGGCTTATGGACAAGTAGAGGACGTGTTAGTAAAGGTTGAAGGCCTTTACATCCCTGCTGATTTCATAATCTTAGACACTGGGAAGGATGAGGATGAATCCATCATCCTTGGAAGACCCTTCCTAGCCACAGCAAAAGCTGTGATTGGCGTGGACAGAGGAGAATTGGTCCTTCAACTGAATGAGGACAACCTTGTGTTTAAGACTCAAGGATCTCCTTCTGTAACCATGGAGAGTAAGCATGAAAAGCTTCTCTCTCTGCAGAGTCAACCAAAGCCCCCACAGTCAAACTTTAAGTTTAGTGTTGGGAGGCCACAACCAAACTCTAACTTTGGTGTTGAACCCCCACTTTCAAACTTTAAGTTTGGTGTTGGGAGGTCCCAACAATGCTCTGGACATCTGTGAGGCTCCATGAGAGCTCACTATCAAGCTATTGACATTAAAGAAGCGCTTGTTGGGAGGCAACCCAATGTTATTTAATTATATCTATTTATTTTCTATTGTTATTTTATGTTTTTTTTAGGTTTATGATCATGTGGAGTCACAAAAACTACTGAAAAATCAAAAACAGAATGAAAAACAGCTTTAAAAACAGTTCACCCTGGAGGAAGAACTTACTGACGTTTAAACGCTAGTAAGAAGCATCAAAAATAAGCATCAAGCTGGCGTTAAACGCTAGAAACAAGCACCAGACTGGCGTTTAACGCCAGAACAGAGCATGGAAGTGGCGTTAAACGCCAGAAACAGGCTATATTTAGGTGTTTAACACCAAAAACAAGCAGCAAGCTGGCGTTTAACACCAGACATGCATGCTAAGGGTGTTTTACATGCCTAATTGGAGTAGGGATGTTAAGTCCTTGACCCCACTGGATCTGTGAATCCCATAGGATCCCCACCTTTTCTTCTCTCCTCTTCACACCTTTTCATAACTCTCTTCCACAAATACCCCTCACCAATCACCTCAATTGTAACACCCTAACTACCAAAGCTCACACTTCCGGCTGCGCGACTCTGATAGCTCAGACATTACGACGACACTTATACTATTTAATACTAAAATATGAGCCTGTTTAAAACTTTAAACCGCAATACCGATCCAAAAGATACTTTGCTATACAACGTACATTCATAGATACCATACAACTTACAAAAACTCATAAAGATTACATCCATATATACCCACACATATATATATATATATATATATATATATATATATATATATATATATATATATATAATATTACAAGTATTAGCCAATACAATTCCTATCCCTCTTACAGGATATATCAAGATAAAGGCGGGGGTTCAATAAACCATAACTAAAACTAAATGAACTCTTCGTAACTTGGGCGCCATATCCTGAAAGGGGAAAAATTTAGAGGGGTGAGAACATCATCCTCAAAAGGGTTCTCAGTAGAGGGTTTTTGGAAATTACTATAATAGGATACATGAAGATAAACCGTACTAGTGATTACTACCCGTCTTATGCTTCTTTTCAAAAACAACAGTTTACAATAAAAGTAAAGTCTAAAAAAATCATTTCTGAAGGAAGAACTGTTCAATTCTCAAAAACTCAAAAGCCTTTCAAAACAGTTTATCTATGCTGAACCAAAACAGCCTTTCATATTTTATTCCAAACCAAAAACACAAAACCGAAAGCAACCATCGGTTCATCTCATTTCAACCACGGCCCTAGGCACAAACAATCCAACCAACAACCAATCACCACAATCCAACAGGGTCCCAGATGCAAACACAGATAGGAAGTTCAATCACAAACAAACAGTTATTACAGGCAGAACAGTTAGCAATTAATCACATAGGCAAACCAAGTATAATATGCACACCCAACCAATGTCACATAAATGCATATGATGCATGCCTGTACCTAGTGGCTGATGATATCATCTGTCGGTTATCAAGCCAACCCAACGTGTCCGGTAGCTAACCCGGGCATAGTCTCTCTGTTGCGCATTAATATCATTAAAGGGAATATGTGCCCTGTCACCATTAGAAGGTATCTGCGCCCTGTCGCCATTAGAGGGTATCTGCGCCCTGTCGCCATTAGAGGGTATCTGCGCCCTGTCACCATTAGAGGGTATTGGTGCCCTGTCACCCTTACAACCAGAGAGAAAACACAAGCATACTCACATTCAACATTTTCCAACATTATTCATTTGCCACATTTGTTCATTAATCATATGTGCATTTCATACTCAGCCATAATTCAATAATGGCACCGCCGTAACACGGCAATAACTCAGCCATCCGGCTCATGGTTAAATCCATGACCAGCCCATTCATAACAATTACAGCCCTTAGGCTCGTGGCACATTCAGCACTTCCACCATTCAACATCATCAAATTCATAAAAATCGGCATTTAAGCCATAAATCACTTTTTCTCAATCTACATTACTTTGAAATCAAAAAGGATTTAAAAAAATTAATCCTTTCCAGTCTTGGCTTTAAAATTCTCATTTCTCAAATCATCCCAGGTTCATAAGCCGCTTTTACTCAAAGTAAAGCCCTTTTTAAAACAAAGCCACTCTCGGCATCCTCTTTCCAAAACTTCCAAAACCATGGCAAGTTAAGGATCTCTTTGAAATATTCAAAATCACACATCCAACAATGGAATTTTATAATAAAAGTCACTCGGCAGAGTCTCAAGTCTTTAGGGAAGGTCAACCTATATCAATTCCTTAAAATTCATTGAAACTCTTAGAATTATGGATTCTCGGTTCAAGTAAATAAAACTGAATTTATTATGAAACCGACCATACAAAATCACAAGTTCCAATCCGGTCCAAAAATTAACTCATTTGAAAAGGAACCGGTTCATTTGACTCAAACCACTTTCAGGTTTCTTTTGGAACCCATTTTTCTAACTCTTCCAAAATGCCTCAAACTTAATTACTCAATCAAAAGTCTAGATTCCTTTGAAATCACTAAAAGCTCCTTTTTATATTGAAATCAATATTAGAGTATCATTATTTCCTTCAGTGATTCGAACGGTAAAAATAGTTCCTTTCTAAATAAGCCGAACTCAATGCATAAAGTTCATTAAATAAATTAAGCTTGAAAACATAAATATTCTCTTAATAAATCAAATAATATAATTTCTCAAATCCAACCCTTTTTAATTAACATTTCAAACAAGACTAGGATTTTGTAGAAATTTCGGCAGCACCTCCCCTAAAACTTGGACTTTTGCCACCCGATTCGGGTCCCAACTAAACCGTTTCTCATACCTTTTCAACAGCCCAAAACCAGAAATCAATTCAAAAGCAAGCTAAATCCAACAGTTGCCTCAGTGGCATATCTCAAAGAAACCATTTCAAAATCGACTCAATATCAACCGATTTAACTCATTTCTAAAGCTTTAAAGAATTGGGTCAGTAATAAATCATTTATCAAAACCAAATCAATTAAAGCAACCTAGGCTGAATTTCAAGAGTATTCTATCTTTTACATCATCAAAATAATTGACTCACTTCAAACCAATCCTCAACGGATTAAACTCATATTTCAAATCTTTAAAGAATCAACTTCCAAACATTACATTTCATAAGCCACACAACAATTTAGCCAAACCAACATCCATAGTTATTCGAGTCAATCAAATAATACATGAGGCAGATACAATCACCGAATACACAATATCTCACACCAATATCCATATGTAATAATTCCAATACACAAAACATAGTTTTTGGAAAGCGCCCCTACCTCAAAACGCAATTCCATAACCCAAACGCCTCACAGAGTCCTTTCCGCCTCAACCCGAACTGTCGGCAACCAACAACTCGGCTCCACTTGTTTTCTCAACAGTTTCAGCAACTCTAATCGCAACATACAACAACCGAAACTCAATCTTATAGCGATTAACGCCACAAACCTCAGCGTGAGATAACAGAACAGTAACCAAAAGGGCTTTCAAATTAAAAACACTTACCGAAACTAAGAAAGAACGGCCAAATCAAGCAATGGTAGTCCCGGTGGTGGTTCTGGCAACAATCCCGCTACACCCGATGACCAGAATGGCAGCAATCAAAACTCGGACCTATGTTACCAAACCTCAGAGTCTTTAACCAGGCATAACAGGATATTGATTAAAAGGGCTTTCCGAAATGAACATGCTTACCGCAACAAGGGAAGAACAACTACACCGAGTGGCGACAGCTCCGATGGTGTTTCCAGCTACACCCGCGCCACAACCGGCGGTCGAAAACGCAGGGACGTAGCTTCTCCGGCAGCGACAACGTAACTTATGACAGCCACTTCATTAAACACAACAGTTTCAACGACAGCTTCAAGTAAAATTGAATTGGCAGTGTAACACCCTAATATTCAAATCCTTATGCTCGAGTCATAAGTCAATGATATTACGGTGGTACGACTCTCAAGTGGATTTTTAATATATAAAAGTAGGTAATTTCAAAAGGAGTATTAATAAAATCGCAAAGACGTGTCACTCACGTATCGACAACAAAAGATAAACCGTGAACCCGAAAGCGATATACGGATAAGGCGTAGAGGAGATTAAGAGGTAGATAACAGATAGATATATATAACATAAGTAAATAGCCACTAGTCGCGACCCGTGAAGTTTAGGCTGGCTAGGATACAGTATGAAAGTAGTTGACAACAGTATATCCTAATCTCTCCCGAAGGAAACATGAGAGCCTCTATAGGCAAATTCAAAAGAGTTCAATACATAATATAATATTTTCAAAACAAAGGTGGAGAGATTCTAAGAAAAACACAAAGGAGAGAAAATAAAGATCTTCGCCGTCTCTCAGACGACCCACAATTCACTTCTGAGCACCTGGACCTGTATCTGAAAAACAAGAGATATATACGGAATGAGAACCCCGGGCCCATGGGTTCCCAGTACGGTAAAAGTGTCAAATAAATACAATGCACTGCAATAAAAACTCACTAAGCATTCTAAACTTCTTCACCAATTATCCATCCTAGGTTCTCGCTAATCCATGAATAGGCAACTGTCATAAGGGAGTGCTAAATCTAATTCATGTTTCATATGTTTCCCAACTCGCTGACTCTTCCACGAATCAGACTCAGAATCATAAGCAAAACTATCACCAGTTGTTCTATCTCAACAAATCTATATCAATACATCATACCTTCACCTGGAGCTAGGGAAACCACATCACTGCGTCTACCCAGGGAGTTCAAATTATCTCATTCAATAATCATCATCATCATGCAATCACATCATCAATTCATCTCATCAAGAACAGCCCTCAACATCCACCGACACCAGCATGAGGGGCCTCTCGGTTGTACAAACACAAGCAATACAGGCAAGTAACACACAAATATGGTACAAGTAGAACAAGTAGCACATAGTCAGGTAACATGGCATATATGATGTAGAAATCCAAAACAAACAGGCAAACCCAAATAATTCAAACATATGCAAATGATGAATGCCTGCCCTATGACTGATGATATCATCTGTCGGTTATATAGCCAACCCGACATATCCTGGTAGCTAACCATTGGACAGAAACACCCCTTGCGAAGCAAGTAGGTTTGAGCTACAACCCCCTTGCTATTGCCCGCTCATCCCAGAGCCAGTAAAATAATCACTACTGCGGCTACTACCCAGGCGGGTGTCTAAAAGCTCAACCTGGAGCGAGTGGATTCACCACAACTGCTGCCACTACCCAGGCGTCACAATCTCTGACCTGGAGCAAGTGGGACGAACCACAACCCTTGCTACTGCCCAGGATCTCAAAACATATATTCGCTCAGTTTAAAAGCAATCATCATTGTTATCAAATCTCAAACATTAACCTCGAGCAAGCGTGATGAACCACCACTCTTACTACTACCCAGGTATCACAAATACTCATTTATTCAAAACTCCATAATTTAAGTCATTTATCATAAACATCCTTTCCCGTCTCATACCCGGAGCAAGTGGACAACGCCACTGCCTACTACCCGGGGTCACATATCACATTTCAACATTGTCCATTATTATCCATTTAACACATTCATTCATTAATCATATATGCTTTTATACTCAGCCATAACCAATAATGGCTTCGCCATAACCTGGCAATAACTCAGCCATCCGGCTCATGGTTCAATCAAGAACCAGCCATTTATCAATAAATATAGCCCTTCGGCTCATGGCATACACGGTACTTCCACCGTCATCCTTCATATCTCATATAATCATCTTTGATCATCATTGATAATAACTTTTCCCCTTGCTTCACTCGCAAGTTACCACATCCCCTAGCTCCTTTCTCATTGCTAGGCATATCATAATGCTTTAATAAATAAGGGGTGAGATCGGAGGCTTAGAAGCATGAGATTTGACTTTTAAAACTCAAAAATCAACTGAGGCATGAAAACAGGGCCACGCGTACGCGCACTCCACGCGCACGCGTGGATGGCCACAAAACTCATCGACGCGCAAGCGTCGTACGCGCGGGTGTACTTGCGCCAAACGGCGCGTATGCGTCAGCCACGCGTACGCGTGGGTGTACTTGCGCCCCAGGCACAAAACTGGCACAATTCTGGCACAACTCTCGGAAAAATGGCTGGGCATTTGGTGCAGCACATCGACGGACCCATGCACACCACGCGTACGTATGGATGGTGCCTTCTTGAAGAACGACGCGTACGCGCCAAGTACGCCTACGCGTGGAGGGTCATTCTACTGAAAATTTTCTAAGTTAAAAGCTGCAGAATTCACAGATTCAAACCCCAATCTTCCGACGGACATAACTTTCTCATTTTAAATCGTTTTTCGCCCGTTCTTCGAACGGCATGGACATCGCAGATTCAATTTCACTTTTAAACAAGTTTGGCACAAAACGGAAATCCGCAGTCCAAGTTATGTCCCATCAAAGTATGCCCAAAAACCATGTTTTCACACAAAACCATAAAGTGCCATTTTCAAAACAAGCCATTTCCAACTCTTTTCAAAATCAACCAAAACATGCCAATTTCATCCCTTTCTTTGAAATCAATCAAAATATACCAAAATCAACATCAAGCCTCCTCAACTCACACATTAACACTTTACCACAATTCACAAAACATCATCCCACCATTTTAACCCACTTCACCCAAGTGGCTCAAACTCGAACACATTTACATATCATATACTCTTCCTCATGCCAAATTTCAACAAAACTATTTCCAATCAACCATCATTATACATAATCAATATCATACTCACTATCACGTGGTTTCACCCACAAATCAACCTTAATCATTCCTCAAGCATATATCACAACATACGTATCTCTAATGCATCATCATACCATCAAGCTAAGGCATCAATAATCATAATCACATATATGACCACATAATATATCTCAACCAAAACCAAACATACCTCATCTACATAATTCCACCCAAAATTACCAAATTCCACACTCTAACTCCCCAAACCTTATTATTCAATAACCAACCCAATCATTCATATATTCATTATCTGAAATTTATCTAATCACTTGTGTCATCATATAATGCACACGTCAACTTACCTTCCTTACCTCTTTACGGCCTCCGGCCCAATTTCACAATTTAAATGCATAAACCACAAATCAATACTCATTACCCAATACATCAAATTTTCAATACACCAAGCATACAAGGCCACACAATTCTCAACCCAATCATTAAATTCATATTACATACCAACTATGCATATTAGCACCAACCATTTACACAATCCAAACTTAATCCTAGGGGCATCTAGCCTAGAAATTCTCATCACACCACACGGTACTTAAATGAAACTTAAACCGTACCTCTTGTAGCCAAACCAATTGAGCCTCTTCTTTGGAAATCTTCACCAACCTTAGCTCCAAGCCTCACCAAAGCTCCTCAAGCAATACCAATCTCCCAATTGTGCACCAACACCACCAAATACACTAACATAACCAATATCACATACATACATCAACCTAGGGCTCATAAAAATGACAAATCACAAGGGTTTGAGCATTTCATACCTCAGCCCATATGAAGTAGGGATATAACCCGCTTAGAATCCATGTTGGAGTATCCCTAAACACCCAAAATCACAAGATTTTAACACTAACAATCCAAAAATGTGTAACAGTGGGGAATTTCGAAAACTGGGTAGAGATGAATGGAATACTCACCACAAAACTTAGATAGAATTGTAGAGGAAGAGAAGAGCGATGCGTGGCCGTAAACGACTCGTCAATCGGAGCTCCGTAGCTCAAGTTATGGTGGTTTGAAGATCAAAGAGAGTTAGGTTTTCTCTCTTCTCTTCTCTCTTCCCAAATCAGCGCCCCAACCCTTCCTTTTAGGGTAAAATGATCTAAAATGCTCATAACTAATGTTTATATATGTTGGGTCTTGGGTCCACTTAGGCCCGGTTCACTTATTTTTGTCCGTTGGCCCAATTTTGGGCCAAAACCCTTTAAGATTAGCGCTCTAAATCGCACTTTCAAACTTTCTACCTCCCCTAATTATAATTCCTCATTCCTTAATCTTATTTACTCATAATCAATTTCCTCAACTGTAGTACCAGATAGATCTTAGCCGGTACTGCCGGTCAAAATTCTACTGCGCGCTTTTACGCAGAAAACTATGTTTTTCGACTCGGAAAAATTCACTGAATCCAAATATCATATTTAAATTATCAAATTCCAATTGCCAAATCTTCCAACCATATTCGCTCCTATTTAACTTATTATTTAATTAATTTCGGTTAGACCGGATATTACATTCTACCCCCCTAACAGAAATTTTTGCCCTCGAAAATTCCATCCATCACTGCGAGTACGCGAGCATAGTCTGCCTTTATATCCAACGCATAACAGTTCCAAGGTCCTTTTACTCTGCGCACTTCCATTTCTGTGCTCTGATTTCTCTATCTCTGAGGGTCTCGATCATTCGTTCAACGCCGACCAACAGCCTCGTTCCTTACTTTTATCGTCTCATCAACTCACACCCTATTAAATCTCAAATCATGTCATCAATAATATTGCCATCATTGTTAATCATAGCCATCATCCCACATCACTATAATTAATTAAATCCTTTTTCATTTTTAGAACTCAAATGAGTTTGGACTAACAAGCTGACAAAATCTTAAGAATCTAGCTTACTTTAATAATCTATAAAAGCACTTGAAACACATCTCTTTTGTTAAAGTTATTCAAATCAAAGGTCCTTCTCGAAACTATAACCAACACTCCTTCAAATTCTTGGAAAAAGAAAAAAAAAATTTAAGAGCACCTCCCCAATAATTGGAGTTTACCACCCGTCACGGGTTCCCTCAAACCAATCTCAGTACCGCATCAGCATTGCAATTTAAAGGTTTCCAAACTATTCCTCTAAAACCGATCATTATAAATCTTGATTTAAATCCAAGGTCACCATGACCAAACATCATAGCACTCATCTCTCGAACACGACAACTTGCACTCAATCATCATCTAAATCCGATTACGCATCAATGATAATTTCCTCATCCGTTTCAAAACCATCAAGGCTCACAGCCGCAATTAATTCCAATTACCTAGAATCATTATCTGCATAAGCTCATTAAACTTTTAAGTACAAAAAGCATAAAGCATTTGCAATCATACTCCACTTTTCCTTATTATTACCATACTATGCTAACGCTTTAGCAAGCTTCCGCTATGCCACCTTGATTTCTCGTCAAGTATTAGTTTCATCACTTATTTCCTCAAGTACTAAACCACCACTTAACTTGACCGACAATTCAAATCAATGTTTCCAAATCCATTATTTAGGACTACCCCTTATCTATTTAAATCAAAGGAACTAAAAGTCACGGGTTCAATCCGTTTCACCAAAAATCCAGAAATCAACCAACTACATAACAAACACAACACATCATTCTCAACAGAAAGTCATTTACATCACAGGCATTTATCCATTTGTATTAAGGCAATTACCTCAATCTTTCTGTCGCAATCGGCCCGCATCCTGACTCTCTCCTTGTTGGCAATTTCTTGATACATGCCCTGGTAACCCGCACTTGTAACATACACGTAACCCCAATCGGCATGGCCTATTTGGGTAATGACTTCCACATCTCTGACAGCTTGAAACATCAGAAGCAGCCGCTGCCCGTTTTCCCTTACCGTTCCTTTGGGACTCCTCACTCGTCGCAAAGTTATTCTGTCCTTGGGGAAAGTGTTGTACGTATCCTCTCTCCTTAAACTCTCGACCCCTTGGTGCGCATCCTTCATTGTGCTTTCTATGACTTCCTTTCTCTGCAACCCTCTTTTTCACACACTCTTCAGCAATTTTGCTTTTATTCACCAACTCTGAAAAAGTTCGGATCTCCATTGGTCCTACCGAACTTAAGATGTCGCTCCGGAGTCTTCCTTCATACTTAATGCATTTCCATTCCTCGAAGTCTCCCGGAGCTCCCTGACACATGTGGGAAAACCTGAATAGCTCCTCGAATTTGTCTGTATACTCAGATACGGACATAGCACCTTGCTTCAGCTACAGTAACTCCAATTCCTTGGCAGTCCTGGCAGAATTCGGAAAGTACTTCTTATAGAATTCCACCTAGAAGGCATCCCAAGTGATAGGATCATTCCCCTGTTACAGGAGACGTCGAGCCCCTTGCCACCAATGCAATGCTTCCCCGGTGAGTAGATAGGTAGCAAATTCAATACACTGCTCTTCAGGCACCAACTGCGCTTGCAGTGCTCGCTCCATGGCCTGAAACCAAGTATCAGCTTCAGTCGGATTGGTGGTCCCTTGAACTTAGGTGGATTAACCTTTAAGAAGGTTGCCAGTGTCATCGGGCCCTGAGCTTCCCTTCCGCCATTGCCATTATTGTTTATCTATTGCCCAAGAGCCTCCGCGGTGGCCTGCATAGCAGCAGCCATATTCTCCAACGCCGCCATAAGGTTTACCGGGTTATTCGGGTTGATTTCCTATTCCTGCGTATTAGTACGATCTCTCTCACATCCTTGACCGGGTCCACGAAGCGCCAACTGGTTCCTATACACACCAAACAATCGATATCAAGTTGACCAGTCTCAATATCGGAAGTATAGTGCTTCAAAGTACCAAAGGTACACTCATGGACTTCATGCTAGATGTATCGGTTAGATACCCTAACTAGCACAGGCACAGACTCAGAGTATGCATGGAAACATAAGTAGTTCCATCCCTCAGGCTCAAGAGGACGAACTGCTCTGATACCATAATGTAACACCCTAATATTCAAATCCTTATGCTCGAGTGATAAGTCAATGATATTACGGTGGTACGACTCTCAGGTGGATTTTTAATATATAAAAGTAGGTAATTTCGAAAGGAGTATTAATTGAGAAGCCTGAAAAGAGTAGAAATAAAATTGCGAAGACGTGTCACTCACGTATCGACAACAAAAGATAAACCGTGAAGTCGAAAGCGATATACGGATAAGGCGTAGAGGAGATTAAGAGGTAGATAACAGATAGATATATATAACATAAGTAAATAGCCACTAGTCGCGACCCGCGAAGTTTAGGCTGGCTAGGATACAGTATGAAAGTAGTTGACAACAGTATATCCTAATCTCTCCCGAAGGAAACATGAGAGCCTCTATAGGCAAATTCAAAAGAGTTCAATACATAATATAATCTTTTCAAAACAAAGGTGGAGAGATTCTAAGCAAAACACAAAGGAGAGAAAATAAAGATCTTCGCCGTCTCTCAGACGACCCACAATTCACTTCTGAGCACCTGGACCTGTATTTGAAAAACAAGAGATATATACGGAATGAGAACCCCGGGCCCATGGGTTCCCAGTACGGTAAAAGTGTCAAATAAATACAATGCACTGCAATAAAAACTCACTAAGCATTCTAAACTTCTTCACCAATTATCCATCCTAGGTTCTCGCTAATCCATGAATAGGCAACTGTCATAAGGGAGTGCTAAATCTAATTCATGTTTCACATGTTTCCCAACTTGCTGACTCTTCCACGAATCAGACTCAGAATCATAAGCAAAACTATCACCAGTTGTTCTATCTCAACAAATCTATATCAATACATCATACCTTCACCTGGAGCTAGTGAAACCACATCACTGCGTCTACCCAGGGAGTTCAAATTATCTCATTCAATAATCATCATCATCATGCAATCGCATCATCAATTCATCTCATCAAGAACAGCCCTCAACATCCACCGACACCAGCATTAGGGGCCTCTCGGTTGTACAAACACAAGCAATACAGGCAAGTGATACACAAATATGGTACAAGTAGAACAAGTAGCACATAGTCAGGTAACATGGCATATATGATGTAGAAATCCAAAACAAACAGGCAAACCCAAACAATTCAAACATATGCAAATGATGAATGCCTGCCCTATGACTGATGATATCATCTGTCGGTTATATAGCCAACCCGACATGTCTTGGTAGCTAACCATTGGACAGAAACACCCCTTGCAAAGCAAGGAGGTTTGAGCTACAACCCCCTTGCTACTGCCCGCTCAACCCAGAGCCAGTGAAATAATCACTACTGCGGCTACTACCCAGGCGGGTGTCTAAAAGCTCAACCTGGAGCGAGTGGATTCATCACTACTGCCGCTACTACCCAGGCGTCACAATCTCTGACCTGGAACAAGTGGGACGAACCACAACCCTTGCTACTACCCAAGATCTCAAAACATATATTCGCTCAGTTTAAAAGCAATCATCATTGTTATCAAATCTCAAACATTAACCTAGAGCAAGCGTGATGAACCACCACTCTTACTACTACCCAGGTATCACAAATACTCATTTATTTAAAACTCCATAATTTAACTCATTTATCATAAACATCCTTTCCCGTCTCATACCCGGAGCAAGTGGACAACGCCACTGCCTACTACCCGGGGTCACATATCACATTTCAACATTCTCCATTATTATCCATTTAACACATTCATTCATTAATCATATATGTTTTTATACTCAGCCATAACCAATAATGGCTTTGCCATAACCCGGCAATAACTCAGCCATCTGGCTCATGGTTCAATCAAGAACCAGCCATTTATCAAAAAATATAGCCCTTCGGCTCATGGCATACACGGTACTTCCACCATCATCCTCCATATCTCATATAATCATCTTTGATCATCATTGATCATAACTTTTCCCCTTGCTTCACTCGCAAGTTACCACATCCCCTAGCTCCTTTCTCATTGCTAGGCATATCATAATGATTTAATACATAAGGGGTGAGATCGGAGGCTTAGAAGCATGAGATTTGGCTTTTAAAACTCAAAAATCAACTGAGGCATGAAAATAGGGGTACGCGTACGCGCACTCCACGCACACGCGTGGATGGCCACAAAACTCATCGACGCGCAAGCGTCGTACGCGCGGGCGCGCGGATTGAAAAATAGCCAAACGGCACGTATGCGTCAGCCACGCGTACGCGTGGGTGCACTTGCGCCCCAGGCACAAAACTGGCACAATTCTGGCACAACTCTCGAAAAAATGGCTGGGCATTTGGTGCAGCGCATCGACGCGCCAATGTACACCATGCGTACATGTGGATGGTGCCTTCTTGAAGAACGACGCGTACACGCCAAGTACGCCTACGCGTGGAGGGTCATTCTACTAAAAATTTTCTAAGTTAAAAGCTGCAGAATTCGCAGATTCAACCCCCAATTTTCCGACGGACATAACTTTCTCATTTTAAATCGTTTTTCGCCCGTTCTTCGAACGGCATGGACATCGCAGATCCAATTTCACTTTTAAACATGTTTGGCACAAAACGGAAATCCGCAGTCCAAGTTATGTCCCGTCAAAGTATTCCCAAAAACCATGTTTTCACACAAAACCACAAAGTGCCATTTTCAAAACAAGCCATTTCCAACTCTTTTCAAAATCAACCAAGACATGCCAATTTCATCCCTTTCTTTGAAATCAATCAAAATATACCAAAATCAACATCAAGCCTCCTCAACTCACACATTAACACTTTACCACAATTCACAAAACATCATCCCACCATTTTAACCCACTTCACCCAAGTGGCTCAAACTCGAACACATTTACATATCATATACTCTTCCTCATGCCAAATTTCAACAAAACTATTTCCAATCAACCATCATTATACATAATCAATATCATACTCACTATCACGTGGTTTCACCCACAAATCAACCTTAATCATTCCTCAAGCATATATCACAACATACGTATCTCTAATGCATCATCATACCATCAAGCTAAGGCATCAATAATCATAATCACATATATGACCCCATAATATATCCCAACCAAAACCAAACATACCTCATCTACATAATTCCACCCAAAATTACCAAATTCCACACTCTAACTCCCCAAACCTTATTATTCAATAACCAACCCAATCATTCATATATTCATTATCTGAAATTTATCTAATCACTTGTGTCATCATATAATGCACACGTCAACTTACCTTCCTTACCTCTTTACGGCCTCCGGCCCAATTTCACAATTTAAATGCATAAACCACAAATCAATACTCATTACCCAATACATCAAATTTTCAATACACCAAGCATACAAGGCCACACAATTCTCAACCCAATCATTAAATTCATATTAAATACCAACTGTGCATATTAGCACCAACCATTTACACAATCCAAACTTAATCCTTGGGGCATCTAGCCTAGAAATTCTCATCACACCACACGGTACTTAAATGAAACTTAAACTGTACCTCTTGTAGCCAAACCAATTGAGCCTCTTCTTTGGAAGTCTTCACCAACCTTAGCTCCAAGCCTCACCAAAGCTCCTCAAGCAATACCAATCTTCCAATTGTGCACCAACATCACCAAATACACTAACATAACCAATATCACATGCATACATCAACCTAGGGCTCATAAAAATGACAAATCACAAGGGTTTGAGCATTTCATACCTCAGCCCATATGAAGTAGGGATATAACCCGCTTAGAATCCATGTTGGAGTATCCCTAAACACCCAAAATCACAAGATTTTAACACTAACTATCCAAAAATGTGAAACAGTGGGGTATTTCGAAAACTGGGTAGAGATGAATGGAATACTCACCACAAAACTTAGATAGATATGTAGAGGATGAGAAGAGCGATGCGTGGCCGTAAACGGCTCGTCAATCGGAGCTCCGTAGCTCAAGTTATGGTGGTTTGAAGATCAAAGAGAGTTAGGTTTTCTCTCTTCTCTTCTCTCTTCCCAAATCAGCGCCCCAACCCTTCCTTTTAGGGTAAAATGATCTGAAATGCTCATAACTAATGTTTATATATGTTGGGTCTTGGGTCCACTTAGGCCCGGTTCACTTATTTTTGTCTGTTGGCCCAATTTTGGGCCAAAACCCTTTAAGGTTAGCGCTCTAAATCGCACTTTAAAAATTTCTACCTCCCCTAATTATAATTCCTCATTCCTTAATCTTATTTACTCATAATCAATTTCCTCAACTGTAGTACCAGATAGATCTTAGCCGGTACTGCCGGTCAAAATTCTACTGCGCACTTTTACGCAGAAAACTATGTTTTCCGACTCGGAAAAATTCACTGAATCCAAATATCATATTTAAATTATCAAATTCCAATTGCCAAATCTTCCAACCACATTCGCTCCTATTTAACTTATTATTTAATTAATTTTGGTTAGACCGGATATTACATTCTACCCCCTAACAGAAATTTTTGCCCTCGAAAATTCCATCCATCACTGCGAGTACGCGAGCGTAATCTGCCTTTATATCCAACGCATAACAGTTCCAAGGTCCTTTTACTCTGCGCACTTCCGTTGCCGTGCTCTGATTTCTCTATCTCTGAGGGTCTCGATCATTCGTTCAACGCCGACCAACAGCCTCGTTCCTTACTTTTATCGTCTCATCAACTTACACCCTATTAAATCTCAAATCATGTCATCAATAATATTGCCATCATTGTTAATCATAGCCATCATCCCACATCACTATAATTAATTAAAGCCTTTTTCATTTTTAGAACTCAAATGAGTTTGGACTAACAAGCTGACAAAATCTTAAGAATCTAGCTTACTTTAATAATCTATAAAAGCACTTGAAACACATCTCTTTTGTTAAAGTTATTCAAATCAAAGGTCCTTCTCGAAACTATAACCAACACTCCTTCAAATTCTTGGAAAAAGAAAAAAAAATTTTAACAGCACCTCCCCAATAATTGGAGTTTACCACCCGTCACGGGTTCCCTCAAACCAATCTCAGTACCGCATCAGCATTGCAATTTAAAGGTTTCCAAACTATTCCTCTAAAATCGATCATTATAAATCTTGATTTAAATCCAAGGTCACCATGACCAAACATCATAGCACTCATCTCTCGAACACGACAACTTGCACTCAATCATCATCTAAATCCGATTACGCATCAATGATAATTTCCTCATCCGTTTCAAAACCATCAAGGCTCACAGCCGCAATTAATTCCAATTACCTAGAATCATTATCTGCATAAGCTCATTAAACTTTTAAGTACAAAAAGCATAAAGCATTTGCAATCATACTCCACTTTTCCTTATTATTACCATACTATGCTAACGCTTTAGCAAGCTTCCGCTATGCCACCTTGATTTCTCGTTAAGTATTAGTTTCATCACTTATTTCCTCAAGTACTAAACCACCACTTAACTTGACCGACAATTCAAATCAATGTTTCCAAATCCATCATTTAGGACTACCCCTTATCTATTTAAATCAAAGGAACTAAAAGTCACGGGTTCAATCCGTTTCACCAAAAATCCAGAAATCAACTAACTACATAACAAACACAACACATCATTCTCAACAGAAAGTCATTTACATCACAGGCATTTATCCATTTGTATTAAGGCAATTACCTCAATCTTTCTGTCGCAATCGGCCCGCATCCTGACTCTCTCCTTGTTGGCAATTTCTTGATACATGCCCTGGTAACCCGCACTTGTAACATACACGTAACCCCAATCGGCACGGCCTATTTGGGTAATGACTTCCACATCTCTGACAGCTTGAAACATCAAAAGCAGCCGCTGCCCGTTTTCCCTTACCGTTCCTTTGGGACTCCTCACTCGTCGCAAAGTTATTCTGTCCTTGGGGAAAGTGTTGTACGTATCCTCTCTCCTTAAACTCTCGACCCCTTGGTGCACATCCTTCATTGTGCTTTCTATGACTTCCTTTCTCTGCAACCCTCCTTTTCACACACTCTTCAGCAATTTTGCTTTTATTCCCAACTCTAAAAAAGTTCGGATCTCCATTGGTCCTAGCGAACTTAAGATGTCGCTCCGGAGTCTTCCTTCATACTTAATGCATTTCCATTCCTCGAAGTCTCTCGGAGCTCCCTGACACATGTGGGAAAACCTGAATAGCTCCTCGAATTTGTCTGTATACTCAGATACGGATATAGCACCTTGCTTCAGCTGCAGTAACTCCAATTCCTTGGAAGTCCTGGCAGAATTCGGAAAGTACTTCTTATAGAATTCCACCTGGAAGGCATCCCAAGTGATAGGATCATTCCCCTGTTACAGGAGACGTCGAGCCCCTTGCCACCAATGCAATGCTTCCCCTGTGAGCAGACAGGTAGCAAATTCAATACACTGCTCTTCAGGCACCAACTGCGCTTGCAGTGCTCGCTCCATGGCCTGAAACCAAGTATCAGCTTCAATCGGATTGGTGGTTCCCTTGAACTTAGGTGGATTAACCTTTAAGAAGGTTGCCAGTGTCATCGGGCCCTGAGCTTCCCTTCCGCCATTGCCATTATTGTTTATCTGTTGCCCAAGAGCCTCCGCGGTGGCCTGCATAGCAGCAGCCATATTCTCCAACGCCGTCATAAGGTTTACCGGGTTATTCGGGTTGATTTCCGATTCCTGCGTATTAGTACGATCTCTCTCACATCCTTGACCAGGTCCACGAAGCGCCATCTGGTTCCTATACACACCAAACAATCGATATCAAGTTGACCAGTCTCAATATCGGAAGTATAGTGCTTCAAAGTACCAAAGGTACACTCATGGACTTCATGCTAGATGTATCGGTTAGATACCCTAACTAGCACAGGCACAGACTCAGAGTATGCATGGAAGCATAAGCAGTTCCATCCCTCAGGCTCACGAGGACGAACTGCTCTGATACCATAATGTAACACCCTAATATTCAAATCCTTATGCTCGAGTCATAAGTCAATGATATTACGGTGGTACGACTCTCAGGTGGATTTTTAATATATAAAAGTAGGTAATTTCGAAAGGAGTATTAATTGAGAAGCCTGAAAAGAGTAGAAATAAAATTGCGAAGACGTGTCACTCACGTATCGACAACAAAAGATAAACCGTGAAGCCGAAAGCGATATACGGATAAGGCGTAGAGGAGATTAAGAGGTAGATAACAGATAGATATATATAACATAAGTAAATAGCCACTAGTCGCGACCCGCGAAGTTTAGGCTGGCTAGGATACAGTATGAAAGTAGTTGACAACAGTATATCCTAATCTCTCCCGAAGGAAACATGAGAGCCTCTATAGGCAAATTCAAAAGAGTTCAATACATAATATAATCTTTTCAAAACAAAGGTGGAGAGATTCTAAGCAAAACACAAAGGAGAGAAAATAAAGATCTTTGCGTCTCTCAGACGACCCACAATTCACTTCTGAGCACCTGGACCTGTATCTGAAAAATAAGAGATATATACGGAATGAGAACCCTGGGCCCATGGGTTCCCAGTACAGTAAAAGTGTCAAATAAATACAATGCACTGCAATAAAAACTCACTAAGCATTCTAAACTTCTTCACCAATTATCCATCCTAGGTTCTCGCTAATCCATGAATAGGCAACTGTCATAAGGGAGTGCTAAATCTAATTCATGTTTCACATGTTTCCCAACTTGCTGACTCTTCCACGAATCAGACTCAGAATCATAAGCAAATCTATCACCAATTGTTCTATCTCAACAAATCTATATCAATACATCATACCTTCACCTGGAGCTAGTGAAACCACATCACTGCGTCTACCAAGGGAGTTCAAATTATCTCATTCAATAATCATCATCATCATGCAATCGCATCATCAATTCATCTCATCAAGAACAACCCTCAACATCCACCGACACCAGCATGAGGGGCCTCTCGGTTGTACAAACACAAGCAATACAGGCAAGTAATACACAAATATGGTACAAGTAGAACAAGTAGCACATAGTCAGGTAACATGGCATATATGATGTAGAAATCCAAAACAAACAGGCAAACCCAAACAATTCAAACATATGCAAATGATGAATGCCTGCCCTATGACTGATGATATCATCTGTCGGTTATATAGCCAACCCGACATGTCCTGGTAGCTAACCATTGGACAGAAACACCCCTTGCGAAGCAAGTAGGTTTGAGCTACAACCCCCTTGCTACTGCCCGCTCAACCCAGAGCCAGTGAAATAATCACTACTGCGGCTACTACCCAGGCGGGTGTCTAAAAGCTCAACCTGGAGCGAGTGGATTGACCACTACTGCCGCTACTACCCAGGCGTCACAATCTCTGACCTGGAACAAGTGGGACGAACCACAACCCTTGCTACTACCCAAGATCTCAAAACATATATTCGCTCAGTTTAAAAGCAATCATCATTGTTATCAAATCTCAAATATTAACCTGGAGCAAGCGTGATGAACCACCACTCTTACTGCTACCTAGGTATCACAAATACTCATTTATTCAAAACTCCATAATTTAACTCATTTATCATAAACATCCTTTCCCGTCTCATACCCGGAGCAAGTGGACAACGCCACTGCCTATTACCCGGGGTCACATATCACATTTCAACATTCTCCATTATTATCCATTTAACACATTCATTCATTAATCATAGATGCTTTTATACTCAGCCATAACCAATAATAGCTTTGCCATAACCCGACAATAACTCAGCCATCCGGCTCATGGTTCAATCAAGAACCAGCCATTTATCAATAAATATAGCCCTTCGGCTCATGGCATACACGGTACTTCCACCGTCATCCTCCATATCTCATATAATCATCTTTGATCATCATTGATCATAACTTTTCCCCTTGCTTCACTCGCAAGTTACCACATCCCCTAGCTCCTTTCTCATTGCTAGGCATATCATAATGATTTAATACATAAGGGGTGAGATCGGAGGCTTAGAAGCATGAGATTTGGCTTTTAAAACTCAAAAATCAACTGAGGCATGAAAATAGGGCCACGCGTACGCGTACTCCACGTGAACGCGTGGATGGCCACAAAACTCATCGACGCGCAAGCGTCGTACGCACGGGAGCGCGGATTGAAAAATAGCCAAACGGCACGTATGCGTCAGCCACGCGTACACGTGGGTGCACTTGCGCCCCAGGCACAAAACTGGCACAATTCTGGCACAACTCTCGGAAAAATGGCTGGGCATTTGGTGCAGCGCATCGACGCGCCCACGTACGCCATGCGTACATGTGGATGGTGCCTTCTTGAAGAACGACGCGTACACGCCAAGTACGCCTACGCGTGGAGGGTCATTCTACTAAAAATTTTCTAAATTAAAAGCTGCAGAATTCACAAATTCAACCCCCAATCTTCCGACGGACATAACTTTCTCATTTTAAATCGTTTTTCGCCCGTTCTTCGAACGGCATGGACATCGCAGATCCAATTTCACTTTTAAACAAGTTTGGCACAAAACGGAAATCCGCAGTCCAAGTTATGTCCCATCAAAGTATTCCCAAACACCATGTTTTCACACAAAACCACAAAGTGCCATTTTCAAAACAAGCCATTTCCAACTCTTTTCAAAATCAACCAAGACATGCAAATTTCATCCCTTTCTTTGAAATCAATCAAAATATACCAAAATCAACATCAAGCCTCCTCAACTCACACATTAACACTTTACCACAATTCACAAAACATCATCCCACCATTTTAACCCACTTCACCCAAGTGGCTCAAACTCGAACACATTTACATATCATATACTCTTCCTCATGCCAAATTTCAACAAAACTATTTCCAATCAACCATCATTATACATAATCAATATCATACTCACTATCACGTGGTTTCACCCACAAATCAACCTTAATCATTCCTCAAGCATATATCACAACATACGTATCTCTAATGCATCATCATACCATCAAGCTAAGGCATCAATAATCATAATCACATATATGACCACATAATATATCTCAACCAAAACCAAACATACCTCATCTACATAATTCCACCCAAAATTACCAAATTCCACACTCTAACTCCCCAAACCTTATTATTTAATAACCAACCCAATCATTCATATATTCATTATCTGAAATTTATCCAATCACTTGTGTCATCATATAATGCACACGTCAACTTACCTTCCTTACCTCTTTACGGCCTCCGGCCCAAAATTCACGGCCTTTGGCCCAATTTCACAATTTAAATGCATAAACCACAAATCAATACTCATTACCCAATACATCAAATTTTCAATACACCAAGCATACAAGGCCACACAATTCTCAACCCAATCATTAAATTCATATTACATACCAACTATGCATATTAGCACCAACCATTTACATAATCCAAACTTAATCCTAGGGGCATCTAGCCTAGAAATTCTCATCACACCATACGGTACTTAAATGAAACTTAAACCGTACCTCTTGTAGCCAAACCAATTGAGCCTCTTCTTTGGAAGTCTTCACCAACCTTAGCTCCAAGCCTCACCACAGCTCCTCAAGTAATACCAATCTCCCAATTGTGCACCAACATCACCAAATACACTAACATAACCAATATCACATACATACATCAACCTAGGGCTCATAAAAATGACAAATCACAAGGGTTTGAGCATTTCATACCTCAGCCCATATGAAGTAGGGATATAACCCGCTTAGAATCCATGTTGGAGTATCCCTAAACACCCAAAATCACAAGATTTTAACACTAACTATCCAAAAATGTATAACAGTGGGGAATTTCGAAAAATGGGTAGAGATGAATGGAATACTCACCACAAAACTTAGATAGAATTGTAGAGGATGAGAAGAGCGATGCGTGGCCGTAAACGGCTCGTCAATCGGAGCTCCGTAGCTCAAGTTATGGTGGTTTGAAGATCAAAGAGAGTTAGGTTTTCTCTCTTCTCTTCTCTCTTCCCAAATCAGCGCCCCAACCCTTCCTTTTAGGGTAAAATGATCTGAAATGCTCATAACTAATGTTTATATATGTTGGGTCTTGGGTCCACTTAGGCTCGGTTCACTTATTTTTGTCTGTTGGCCCAATTTTGGGCCAAAACCCTTTAAGATTAGCGCTCTAAATCGCACTTTAAAAATTTCTACCTCCCCTAATTATAATTCCTCATTCCTTAATCTTATTTACTCATAATTAATTTCCTCAACTGTAGTACCAGACAGATCTTAGCCGGTACTGCCGGTCAAAATTCTACTGCGCGCTTTTACGCAGAAAACTATGTTTTTCGACTCGAAAAAATTCACTGAATCCAAATATCATATTTAAATTATCAAATTCCAATTGCCAAATCTTCCAACCATATTTTCTCCTATTTAACTCATTATTTAATTAATTTCGGTTAAACCGGGTATTACAGGCAGCACTAGGAGGAACCAGAAACAGGGCAAGCTCACCAGAACGGCAGTGACCAGAAATTCTAGCGGCGGCAGAGGAATTCCGGCGGCATGAACCCTTTTTCTGACATGGCAGCTCAATGGCGGACCGGCTTCCCCACCACCACATTCTGTTCTTCCCGCACTGCTCTCTCCTCGCCAGCGACAGTGACGGAGGCAATGGCTTCACAGACGAGACCAGGCACGGCGGTTTCAGACCCTCAGCCCCTTCTCACTTGCGTATCCTCTCTCTCCGTGTCTCAGCCTCGACGACGACTCCCGGTGGACCAGCAACGACGACAATAGCGCAGACAGCCGCGGCGGCGTGAAGAGGCTGGCTCCATGGTGCTGCATTTCGGGGATGGTGACTCGCGAGGGTGACATCAACGACTCCTTGTGGTGGTTGTGACCCTCCTCCCCTCGGCGGCATCAAGCAGCGACAGCAAACCCCAGTGCCACCGGCGCAGATCCTTGCCTTATTCTCGGATCTCACTCCTCTCGTCCCTACGCAACGTGACGGCGTGGCGGCAGTGACACCTACCGGCGCCGTCCTCCCCCTCTCCTCTCCTCCCTGCTTCTCTCCTCTCACCTTCCGTTTCTCCTTTCTTTCTTTCATGGGAAAGAAACGCTGCTGCTGAGTTAGGGAAAAGGGGATGAAAGGGGTAAGGGTCTGCTGTTGCGGCTGTGTGTGTGTGTGGGGGGGTGAAGGGAACCGGGTCGGGTACGGGTCACTGGGTTAGGGTTTCCTCATTTTGAAAATTAGGGTTAGGGACATTTTAGTAATTTCACTTAAAAATAGGGATAATATAGTAATTAGAAATAAATTCTAATCCAACAAAATTAATGTATAGAAATACTATTTGCTCCTCAATTTTTACAAATTATTTTCCATAAAATGTCCCAACCAAATAATTAGAAGTAATATATTTAATTTTCTTCATTTTCCAAAATAGCAGTACTAATATTTAAAATATCAATCATTCAATCCAAAATTATTTAAAATTCTTATTATTTCATAACTAATAACTTTATATTTCAAATATAGAAAATAATCCAATAATTGTAAAATTGGATAATAATCATAACTCATCTCAAATTCAATAAATCAAAACTTGCCTTAATTATCTTTAATAAAATAATCTCTGAAATTAAGGCTATAAATAGTTATATGATTTGAGACTTGATCATAATAAGACTTTTTAAAAGTTTTGGGTCTTACATTCTACCCACCTTATAAAAATTTTCGCCCTCGAAAATTGATGCAGAACAAAAGAAATTTCATAGCAGTTCACCCTTGAACACATTTAAGGAAGAAGCAAAAATATCTCATCATATAAACATATATACGATTTTCAAATACTTTGATTGTCATATGCATAAGGGTGCAAAGGTAGGAGTGTGATTGCAAAGCAAACGTTACAAGGTAGGCTCAATGCAAAAGATAACATGGGTCAATCATGTGATAGTAGGACAAAGCATCAAAGGCTATAAAATAGGATGGGGTTAAAATAACGTGCTTAACATCCGCACACTAATCTCATATCAACCTCAAGGCTTTAACTTTCCAAATCCATCAAGCGCTTTACAACCTCATAGCCGATTATAAGCCTAACGACCGCAAACCCGTTCGCAAGGAACAAAACACCCACAACTCTTAACGTTGCACACCTACCACTTCAACTTTCGTATGCACACATCACGTCTTAAAGAACTAACACATCGCGTTACTACATCTACAGATCGCACGTGATATCAAAATAATCCTCGAGTCTACTCAGAAGGATACCAGACTTAGAACGGAGAGACAATTGTCAAGGGTAATACTCATAGATTTAAGGGAATGTATCCAATTTCCAGACAAACAAGGACGCGCAAGCAATGAAGTTTGCTAGAAATAAGTCAATTGACAACTTCAAAAAAATAACCCTTGGATCAACGAAGTTCAATAGGTTCAATAAGAAGAATCAGCACATTAGTTTGAAACAAATTTAAACTGAGTCAAAGGAGTATGAGGTTTACAGAAAAGAATATCTCAAATCCTAGGCAAGGCTCACAGAACTCAAGAGCACGATTTAAAATACTTCTGAATACATTGTTCTTAAAAGAATCGAAAATTTGCGGAAAATCACTTCGCAGTCTAAAGGAAAAGTTAAGCAACAACCATCCTTCAAGAGAGTAACAAAAGCATAAACGTGGCTTTGCTCTAAATCAATTTCACGTTGAAGTAGATTATGCAGAGTTTTAAAAAAAAAAACAAAATGCACACAAGTTTGGCTAAGAGCTAAAATATTTCCTCAAATATTTTAGAAAGGTAATTAGATGCATAACTTAACCAAAAGTAATCATAAAACTCGGAATAGGAATCAAATACTTGTTCAAAAATTCTCAAAGCCCATATCCAAACAAACGTGTATAACATCTATAGCAAGGACGAAAGAGGAAGTTAAACTCTTTTTAGAAAAGAAAATCCGAAGTAAAAATTTGCTTAGAATTTGGTAAAGGAAATAAGTGGTACGTTACAAACGAACCGGTTTCCACTAAACAAGGAAGCTCTCCAAAACCTCATTTAGAATAGCGTCTGTCAGCTTTAAAACAATTTTGTCAAAATTGAACAATGGTTCCAATCTCAATCAAGCAACAGAAAATAAATTCCGTTTAATATTTCTTCAAAGAGAATTCAAAACTTCTTTAAAAAGTTCAGAACAAGACTCCAAAAGTGTTCTTAAAATCACCATCTCAGAAGAACATTCAAGAAGTTTAAGATGTACTAAAAAGGAGTCAAGCCTTGCAAGAAAGGATCTTAATTTAAAGTAGTTCAAACAAGATTCACTAGACATGAAACATCAAACAAGTTTTAAATTGATCCAAAAGAATACAAAAGTCATAGAAAAAGACAACTCAATCATTTGTAATTTCTCAATAATAAATCTTTGACTAAAAACTCTTGTAGAGATAATGGGAGAATAAACAATGCACTAACTTGAAACGAATTAAACTGACCCACATAAGGATAAGATTCACAAGAGAGGACAAACCAAGATCAATGATAATGTTCACAAGATGTAAAAGATTAGTTAAAAATAGAATCACGTATGACATTCATAGAGGTGAAAAGCTTAAGAAGGAACGAGTCCGTTCATAAGAAGAAAGCTATGAGTCCAACATTTTCAAAAGAACAACAATGGCATAAACCATGTAGTATGCTAAATCAGACTCAAATCAAAATGAATTAAGTGAAGTTTATCAAACGAAACTCAACCGGAATAAAAGTGAAAAATTCTTCCTTTCCAGGATTTCGGAAAATAACCAAATACACAATCAAATAAAGATGTCCATTGGAACTATAGTAAAATTACTAGAAAGTCAAATTGTATTTTAAGTAGGTGCAGTTCTATAAACTAGTAAGAGTATAGGCGAGGTATTAAAAATAAAGAGTTGTTAAATTGGATAAGAAATCCTCAAAGATTCACATATAGATAAGTATGTCTTTTTAACAGCAATTTTCATAAAAATCTCAGAATTGGCTGTGATCACTATCAAATAAGAGAAAAACTGAATCAACAATTTCTCTAAGAATGTACTCGAAATCAGGAGTTAAAATGCACAGTGCTTTAGGACCAGTTCAAAGCCATGTCAAAGAATACAGGGATCAGGAAGAACTCAAACAGAGGAAGGTAGATGCAACAAGGATCTCAAACAAGCATATGCACTCACGATCAAACAAGAATGCCTGTGGAAAGAGGAATAAAGTTGAAAAATCAAACTACTCCTCAAAAGAATCAGCAACCAAGAACTTCAAGTTAGGACATGAAAGAACAGGTCGACTCGAACGAAATTTAAGACACACAACTGAATAGCCTCGAGAAATAGTTTCTAGCATTCCCAAAACCCGCGATTCGCTTTACTCAAAACTCACATATCATCTATGATAACCCATTAGTGCTTTCATTTACATGATTCACTAGTATTAAGCCGGCCAAACTTAATACCAAGAATTATGCAATGCAAGACTAACAGCGTTAATCAATAGACCGTCCTGTGCATAAAGCTCTAATTCTCGTCATTCGACAAGACCTAATACATGACAAACACTCAGAGTATGCAATTGAAGCATATTCAGTCCATTCTTCAGGCTCTACAGGAAGAACTGCTCTGATACCATAATGTATCACCCTAACTACCAAAGCTCACACTTCCGGCTGCGCGACTCTGATAGCTCGGACATTACGACGACACTTATACTATTTAATACTAAAATATGAGCCTGTTTAAAACTTTAAACCACAATACCGATCCAAAAGATACTTTGCTATACAACGTACATTCATAGATACCATACAACTTACAAAAACTCATAAAGATTACATCCATATATACCCACATATATATATATATATATATATATATATATATATATATATATATATATATATATATATATATATATATATATATATATAATATTACAAGTATTAGCCAATACAATTCCTATCCCTCTTACAGGATATATCAAGATAAAGGCGGGGGTTCAATAAACCATAACTAAAACAATACAGAGTATCTCAACAACAACTAAATGAACTCTTCGTAACTTCGGCGCCATATCCTGAAAGGGGAAAAATGTAGGGGGGGTGAGAACATCATCCTCGAAAGGGTTCTCAGTAGAGGGTTTTTGGGAATTACTGTAATAGGATACATGAAGATAAACCGTACTAGTGATTACTACCCGTCTTATGCTTCTTTTCAAAAACAACAGTTTACAATAAAAGTAAAGTCTAAAAAAATCATTTCTGAAGGAAGAACCGTTCAATTCTCAAAAACTCAAAAGCCTTTCAAAACAGTTTATCTATGCTGAACCAAAACAGCTGTTCATATTTTATTCCAATCTAGAATCACAAAACCGAAAGCAACCATCGGTTCATCTCATTTCAACCATGGCCCTAGGCCCAAACAATCCAACCAACAACCAATCACCACAATCCAACAGGGTCCCAGATGCAAACACAAATAGGAAGTTCAATCACAAGCAAACAGTTATTACAGGTAGAACAGTTAGCAATTAATCACATAGGCAAACCAAGTATAATATGCACACCCAACCAATGTCACATAAATGCATATGATGCATGCCTGTCCCTAGTGGCTGATGATATCATCTGTCGGTTATCAAGCCAACCCGACGTGTCCGGTAGCTATCCTGGGCACAGTCTCTCTGTTGCGCATTAATATCATTAGAGGGAATATGTGCCCTGTCACCATTAGAGGGTATCTGCGCCCTGTCGCCATTAGAGGGTATCTGCGCCCTGTCGCCATTAGAGGGTATCTGCGCCCTGTCGCCATTAGAGGGTATCTGCACCCTGTCGCCATTAGAGGGTATTGGTGCCTTATCACCCTTACAACCAGAGAGAAAACACAAGCATACTCACATTCAACATTTTCCAACATTATTCATTTGCCACATTCGTTCATTAATCATATGTGCATTTCATACTCAGCCATAATTCAATAATGGCACCGCCGTAACACGGCAATAACTCAGCCATCCGGCTCATGGTTAAATCCATGACCAGCCCATTCATAACAATTACAGCCCTTAGGCTCGTGGCACATTCAGCACTTCCACCATTCAACATCATCAAATTCATAAAAATCAGCATTTAAGCCATAAATCACTTTTTCTCAATCCACATTACTTTGAAATCAAAAATGATTTAAAAAAATTAATCCTTTCCAGTCTTGGCTTTAAAATTCTCATTTCTCAAATCATCCCAGGTTCATAAGCCGCTTTTACTCAAAGTAAAGCCCTTTTTAAAACAAAGCCACTCTCGGCATCCTCTTTCCAAAACTTCCAAAACCATGGCAAGTTAAGGATCTCTTTGAAATATTCAAAATCACACATCCAACAATGGGATTTTATAATAAAAGTCACTCGGCAGAGTCTCAAGTCTTTAGGGAAGGTCAACCTATATAATTCCTTAAAATTCATTGAAACTCTTAAAAACATAGATTCTCGGTTCAAGTAAATAAAACTGAATTTATTATGAAACCGACCATACAAAATCACAAGTTCCAACCCGGTCCAAAAATCAACTCATTTGAAAAGGAACCGGTTCATTTGACTCAAACCACTTTCAGGTTTCTTTTTGGAACCCATTTTTCTAACTCTTCCAAAATGCCTCAAACTTAATTACTCAATCAAAAGTCTAGATTCCTTTGAAATCACTAAAAGCTCCTTTTTATATTGAAATCAATATTAGAGTATCATTATTTCCTTTAGTGATTCGAACGGTAAAAATAGTTCCTTTCTAAATAAGCCGAACTCAATGCATAAAGTTCATTAAATAAATTAAGCTTGAAAACATAAATATTCACTTAATAAATCAAATAATACAATTTCTCAAATCCAACCCTTTTTAAATAACTTTTCAAACAAGACTAGGATTTTGTAGAAATTTTGGCAGCACCTCCCCTAAAACTTGGACTTTTGCCACCTGGTTCGGGTCCCAACTAAACCGTTTCTCATACCTTTTCAACAGCCCAAAACCAGAAATCAATTCAAAAGCAAGCTAAATCCAACAGTCGCCTCAGTGGCATATCTCAAGGAAACCATTTCAAAATCGACTCAATATCAACCGATTTAACTCATTTCTAAAGCTTTAAAGAATCGGGTCAGCAATAAATCATTTATCAAAACCAAATTAATTAAAGCAACCCAGGCTGAATTTCAAGAGTATTCTATCTTTTACATCATCAAAATAATTGACTCACTTCAAACCAATCCTCAACGGATTAAACTCATATTTCAAATCTTTAAAGAATCAACTTCCAAACATTACATTTCACAAGCCACACAACAATTCAGCCAAACCAACATCCATAGTCATTCGAGTCAATCAAATAATACATAAGGCAGATACAATTACCGAATACACAATATCTCACACCAGTATCCATATGTAATAATTCCAATACACAAAACATAGCTTTTGGAAAGCGCCCCTTCCTCAAAACGCAATTCCATAACCCAAACGCCTCACAGAGTCCTTTCCGCCTCAACCCGAACTGTCGGCAACCAACAACTCGGCTCCACTTATTTTCTCAACAGTTTCAGCAACTCTAATCGCAACATACAATAACCGAAACTCAATCTTATAGCGATTAACGCCACAAACCTCAGCGTGAGATAACAGAACAGTAACCAAAAGGGCTCTCAAATTGAAAACGCTTATGGAAACTAAGAAAGAACGGCCAAATCAAGCAATGGTAGTCTCGGTGGTGGTTCTGGCAACAATCGCGCTACACCCGATGACCAGAATGGCAGCAATCAGAACTCAGACCTATGTTACCAAACCTCAGAGTCTTTAACCAGGCATAACAGGATACTGACTAAAAGGGCTTTTTGAAATGAACATGCTTACCGCAACAAGGGAAGAACAACTACACCGAGTGGCGACAGCTCCGATGGTGTTTCCAGCTACACCCGCGCCACAACCGGCGGTCGAAAACGCAGGGACGTAGCTTCTCCGGCAGCGACAACGTAACTTATGACAGCCACTTCATTAAACACAACAGTTTCAGTGACAGCTTCAAGTAAAATTGAATTGGCAGCACTAGGAGGAACCAGAAACAGGGCAAGCTCACCAGAACGGCAGTGACTAGAAATTCTAGCGGCGGTAGAGGAATTCCGATGGCATGAACTCCTTTTCTGATGCGGCAGCTCAATGGCGGACCGGCTTCCCCTCCACCACGTTCTGTTCTTCTCGCACTGCTCTCTCCTCGCCAGCGACAGTGACAGAGGCAATGGCTTCACAGACGAGACCAGGCGCGGCAGTTTCAGACCCTCAGCTCCTTCTCACTCGCGTACCCTCTCTCTCTGTGTCTCAGCCTCGACGGTGACTCCTGGTGGACCAGCAGCGACAACGATAGCGCAGACAGCCGCGGCGGCGCGAAGAGGCTGGCTCCATGGTGCTGCATTCGGGGATGGTGGCTTGCGAGGGTGACATCGACGGCTCCTTGTGGTGGTTGTGACCCTCCTCCCCTCGGCGGCATCAAGCAGCGACGGCAAACCCCAGTGCCACCGGCGCAGATCCTTGCCTCATTCTCGGATCTCACTCATCTCGTCCCTACGCAACGTGACGGCGTGGCGGCAGTGACACCCGCTGGCGCCGTCCTCCTCCTCTCCTCTCCTCCCTGCTTCTCTCCTCTCACCTTCCGTTTCTCCTTTCTTTCTTTCATGGGAAAGAAACGCTGCTGCTGAGTTAGGGAAAAGGGGATGAAAGGGGTAAGGGTCTGCTGCTGCAGCTGTGTGTGTGTGTGTGTGGGTGAAGGGAACCAGGTCGGGTACGGGTCACTGGGTTAGGGTTTCCTCATTTTGAAAATTAGGGTTAGGGACATTTTAGTAATTTTACTTAAAAATAGGGATAATATAGTAATTAGAAATAAATTCTAATCCAACAAAATTAATGTATAGAAATACTATTTGCTCCTCAATTTTTACAAATTATTTTCCATAAAATGTCCCAACCAAATAATTAGAAGTAATATATTTAATTTTCTTCATTTTCCAAAATAGCAGTACTAATATTTAAAATATCAATCATTCAATCCAAAATCATTTAAAATTCTTATTATTTCATAACTAATAACTTTATAATTCAAATATAGGAAATAATTCAATAATTGTAAAATTGGATAATAATCATAACTCATCTCAAATTCAATAAATCAAAACTTGCCTTAATTATCTTTAATAAAATAATCTCTGAAATTAAGGCTATAAATAATTATATGATTTGAGACTTGATCATAATAAGATTTTTTAAAGGTTTTGGGTCTTACATCAATCACTCTTCCCCATCACCTCTTCACCACTCACATCCATCCTCTCTTCCCCAAAAACCCCACCTACCTCCAAAATTCAAACTCTTTTCCCTCCCAAACCCAACCCTAATGGCCGAACCCTAAACCTCCCCCCACTCCTATATAAACCCCTCATTCCTTCTTTATTTTTACACAACACAACCCTCTCTTCTTCCCCTTGGCCGAATACACACCTCTCTCTCTCTCTCCTCCATTTATCTTCCTCTTCTCCTTCTTTCTTTCTTCTTTTGCTTGGGGACGAGCAAACATTTTAAGTTTGGTGTGGTAAAATCATTGCTTTTTGTTTTTTCATAACCATTAATGGCACCTAAGGCCAGAGAAACCTCAAGAAAGAGGAAAGGGAAGGCAATTGTTTCCACCTCTGAGTCATGGGAGATAGAGAGATTCATCTCAAAGGTTCATCAAGACCACTTCTATGAAGTTGTGGCCAAGAAGAAAGTGATCCCTGAGGTTCCTTTCAAGCTCAAAAAGAATGAGTATCCGGAGATCCGACATGAGATCTGAAGAAGAGGTTGGGAAGTTCTCACAAACCCCATTCAACAAGTCAGAATCTTAATGGTTCAAGAGTTCTATGCAAACGCATGGATCACTAGGAACCATGATCAAAGTGTGAACCCGAATCCAAAGAATTGGCTTACAATGGTTCGGGGGAATTACTTGGATTTCAGTCCAGAAAATGTATGGTTGGTGTTCAACTTGCCAATGATGCAAGAAAACACACGCCCCTACACTAGAAGGGTCAACTTTGATCAAAGATTGGACCAAGTCCTCATAGACATATGTGTGGAAGGAGCTCAATGGAAAGTTGACTCAAGAGGCAAGCCGGTTCAATTGAGAAGACTGGACCTTAAGCCTGTAGCTAGAGGATGGTTGGAGTTTATTCAACGCTCAATCATTCTTACTAGCAATCGGTCTGAAGTTACTATAGACCGGGCCATCATGATCCATAGTATCATGATTGGGGAGGAAGTGGAAGTCCATGAGATTATACCTCAAGAACTTTATAAGGTGGCTGAGAAGTCTTCCACTTTGGCAAGGTTAGCCTTTCCTCACCTCATTTGTCACCTCTGCAATTCGGCTGGAATTGACATAGAGGGAGACATCCTTATTGAAGAGGACAAACCCATCACTAAGAAAAGGATGGAGAAAACAAGAGATCATGGACCTCAACAAGAGCATGAGGAAATTTGATGCTAGGGCATTTTGGCCAATTTCACTGACCTTTTCTTTACTGTTTTTAGGGTAGTTTCATGTATTTTCTTAGGAAATAAGCTAGTTTTAGGTAGATATTCACTTACACCTGGATTCAAGCATACATTGTGCATCTTACATGATTTCATGAGGATTTTGCATGAGTTTAGTGACAAATTGTATGCTGCATTACCCATGACTTGAACTAGAACTTTGATGCACTCTATTGCCTGATTTCAGGACCAAAGGAAGCAAGGAATGGGAGGTGACTTGCAAAGTTAATGAGAAAAGTGACTGCCAATAATGCTCTCGAAGCCATCATTACCCACGTTAAGAGTCACGTTAACTAAGTTAACGTGAACTCTAATGTGAAGAAGGAAATTTGAGCCAACGTTAGTGACACTTAACATTATCACTAACGTTGGCCAATGCTCATAAGTGGCCACGTTAGAGTCCACGTTAACTTAGTTAACGTGACCTCTAACGTTAAAAGGGGGAAAGGAAGCAAATGTTAGTGACATTCAACATTGTCACTAATGTTGGCCTAAATGCACAATGCCACGTTAACTCCCACGTTAACTTGGTTAACGTGGAAGCTAACGTGAAGAGGCAAGGGTGGTCGACAACGTTAGTGACACCCAACATTGTCACTAACGTTGGAAGCAACCACACAACCCCAAGGAGCCATGTTGACTTCCACGTTAACTTAGTTAACGTGGAGGCTAACGTGAAAGAAGAAGGTGATGGCCAACGTTAGTGACACTCAACATTGTCACTAACGTTGGAAGGAGCCACACAAGCCACTATGAGCCACGTTAATTCCCACGTTAACTTAGTTAACGTGGAAGCTAACGTGGATGAGTAAAAGATGAGCCAACGTTAGTGACACTCAACATTGTCACTAACGTTGGGGATGGCTAAGCAATGCCACGTTAAAGAGCCACGTTAACTAAGTTAACGTGGGCTCTAACGTGAGACATGGGGGCACATTGGAACGTTAGTGACAATGTTGAGTGTCACTAACGTTCTTGAAGGATGGCAAGCCCACGGTAAAGAGCCACGTTAACTAAGTTAACGTGGGCTCTAACGTAGGAGCAAGGGGGCTTTTCAACGTTATTGAGAAAGTTAAGCCCCAATAACGTGTGCGAAGGACCTAGAGGCAACGTTAGTGGCAACGTTTGTGCCACTTACGTTGAAGTTAACGTGGCTTTTACTTAGGAACGTTAGTGAGAAAGTTGATTGTCACTAACATTCTGATGACAAGTCATCTTAGCCTATTTTAACTAGTCTTTTTCTTTTGTTTTCATTAGAATTATGCACTTTCTTGAGCTACAAGCAAGCCAATTAGGTAGATTTTCATGTTTCCTTTGATTTAATCAACCATGTATGAATTGATGCTATTTCATGAGGTTTTATACTATAATTATCACATATTATGAAAGAATGAATGTCTCATGATTTTAAGCATAGCTTTGATGTGTTTGGTTGATTAATGATAGGTGAAGAAAGCTTGGAGAAAGGTTGAAGCAAGAAGGAATAGCTAGGAGTAAAGAGAAGACAATGGAATAAGTGAAATTGAACCAGGAAGCAAAAAGCTGGACCTAAAGTTAGCCTCAAACTTTTGCACAAATTTTTGGGTGAAAAGTTAGCCCCAACGTTAGCCCCTAACTTTTGGGCTAACGTTGGAACTTGAAAATCACTCCCTGGGTACCAAAAGTTTGCGCCAACGTTAGCCCCTAACTTTGAGGCTAACGTTGGCACATGAAAATCACAAGGGGAGGAGCAAAAGTTTGCGCCAACGTTAGCCCCTAACTTGGTGGCTAACGTTGGCGCCACAAGTGCACAAGGTAAGGCCAACGTTGGGGCCAAAGTTAGACCCCTAACTTTGGCACCAACATTGGTATCAGCTGGATATGGGTGCTGATATGAAAAGTTTGGGCAAAAGTTAGCCCCTAACTTTTGCTCAAACTTTTGGTCCAACTTTTGCAAAACTCCAACCCGGTTCAATTGGTTCACTTTGGTTCTTCTCCAAACTTCAAGAGCAATCAACCAAGGCCTCTTTCAACCCAATTCCACCAAGAGCAAAGGCCCAACTCAAGGCTTGAAGATCATTGGAAGAAAGTGTATAAATAGGATAGAATTCAAGTTCTTCGGAGAGCTTTTCTTTTGGAATTTTCATAATAGTTTTCGGAGAGCTTTGGATATTGAGGGATCTTTAATTTTTTTGTCTTGGGGAAGGAGAATTCACTTCTCTTCCTCTCAGTTTTATTGCTTTCAATTTCAATTACAATTGTCTTGGATTTTGGGTTGGAGAATTGAAGAAATTCTGTTTCAATCTCAACCTTGGATCTCACTGCTTTATTTACTGCTTGATTGAATTTCAATTTCTGTTAATTGCTCTTCATCCACTTTCTTTGAATTTCAATTACAATTTCTTGTTGGATCTAGGAAGGCATTGAGATCTAGACTTGGTTTTCTAGTCTCTGGGTCCTGAGATCTAATTTCCCAATTTTACATTCTCTGTTACTGTTTTCCATGTTCATTTACTTTTCTGCTCTGAGATCCAATTTGATCCCACTCCTCTTCTACTTCTCTGCTTGATGCAATTTACTTTTCCTTGTTTAAATTCTGCAAATCCAATCCCCAATTCCCTTTACAATTCCAGCCGTTTACATTTCTTGCACTTTAAGATTCCGCAATTTACATTTCTTGCATTCTAAGTTTCTTCTATTTAATTTCTTGTTCTTTAAGATTCAACACTTTAATTCCCTGTTCTCTTTACTTCCATGCAATTTAATTTCTGCAAATCACAAAACACTCAACCAAATCTTGATTCGCTTGACTAAATTAACCACTAAACTAAAATTGCTCAATCCTTCAATCCCTGTGGGATCGACCTCACTCCCGTGAGTTTTTATTACTTGATACGACCCGGTACACTTGCCGGTTAGATTTGTGTGTTTTGGGAGAAATTCATTTTTCCACCAAAATACTCATCACATTCTCGAACTCATATTTTCACTAAACGTTAACACCCCTAACGCCCTGAGCTAAAGTCTCTGCCCACTTCACACTTTCTCTCTGCAAGTAAAGCCAAGCCCAAATAAAGAAAAGAACTGCTTCAAACTCAAGATCCAAAGGCCCAAGACTTGAAGAGCCAACTAGAAGATGAGAAGAGTAGTATATATAGGAGTAGCTTTGAATTATTTTGGGAGTTCTGGGAGTTGGAAAATAGCATAGAACTACTTCCTGTATTTACTTTCTCTGCACTTCTAGTTTTCATTATGTATTCTCCATCTTTGTTTTCATTTTCCAGAGCTATAAACAACTAAACCCCTTTCATTGGGTTAGGGAGCTCTGTTGTAATTTGATGGATCAATACTAGTTTTCATTATTCTTCTTCTATCTTTTCTCTTGATTTTACTTGAAAGCTTTCGATCTTCATCCAATTGGATAGTGATCTTGGAAAAGAAACTATTCATACTTGGATCTCTTCTGAACCTTGGAAGAGGAATGAAGAGATCAAGCTAGAAATGATTTCTCATGCTGGACCAAATTGGGTTTGGATGGATATGTGACTATAATCCTCTCAATACTTGATTTGGAAAATGCATGTGGTATAATCAGTGACCATACTTCATCTCTTCTCATGAGCAATTGACCAAGGAATTGGCTATTGATCAAGATTTGAGAGATTAAATTACAAGAAATTGTAATTCAATCACTTAAGATTGCCAAGGAGATCAATGAGTGCATTGATTGAGGAAGAGATGAAAATGAGATTGATCCGGAGAATGCAACATCTCCTAAGCCCAATGAACTCCCCATTTCTGATCTTACCCATTCTCTTTAATTTCTGTCATTTACATTTATGAGCAATTCCCCCATTCCCATTTAAGATTCTGCAATTTACTTTCTGTCATTTACTTTCCGCATTTAACTTTCTGCAATTCTCAACTAAATTTCTGATTCGCTCAACTAGAACATTCCTCTAATTAAAGTTGCTTGATCAATCAATCCTTGTGGGATTCGACCTCACTTTATTGTGAGTTTTTACTTGACGACAAATTCGGTACACTTGCCGAAGGAAATTTGTTATGAGACAAGTTTTCCGTGCATCAAGTTTATGGTGCCGTTGCCGGGGATTGATTGTGCATCAACAATGATTAGATTGGAGGATAACTAGATTGAGCATTTTATTTTTGTTTGATTTAAATTTCTGTTTGAGTTATTTACTTCCTGTTTTAATTAATTTCTTCCTTTCCCCCTACTTTTTTTCTGTTTTTTACATTTCATCTCACTAAACCACTAACTGTTTGATATATTGCATCACTCACACTAACAGAAATTCTGACAGATATACTTTCTGCATCTATTATCTTTGTTTGTACTTGTTGGTTGTATGACAAGGAGAAGAAGCGGGGCTTCAACTTCCTTTGATTCTGAACCTGAGAGAACCTTCCTTAGACTAAGGAGGGAGGCAAGAGACAAACGTGTAGTTGGTGCTGAAGAAGAGGAGGAACACTTTGAGGAATACTTTGAACCAAACATGGAAGAAAACATGGAAAACCATCATGAAGAAGAGGCTCACAACCATGGCGGAAGAGGTCGAGCAAATCATACTGGGGAGGATAGAAGAGTTTTAGGCTCTTATATCAATCCAAACCCAGGAAACTATGGAAGTAGCATTCAAAAGCCAACCATCCATGCCAACAATTTTGAACTGAAGCCACAGCTCATCACCCTGGTGCAGAACAACTGTTCGTTCGGAGGAAGTGTCCAAGAGGACCCAAATCAATATTTAACCATCTTCCTGAGAATATGTGACACAGTGAAGTCTAATGGTGTTCATCCTGACGCCTATAGACTGCTCTTATTTCCATTCTCACTCAGGGATAAGGCAGCCAAGTGGCTGGAATCTTTTCCAAGGGAAAGCTTGACAACTTGGGAAGACGTGGCGAACAAATTCTTAGCAAGATTTTACCCTCCTCAAAGAATCAATAGGCTGAGAGCTGAGGTCCAAACCTTCAGGCAACAAGATGGTGAGACTCTATATGAGGCATGGGAGAGGTTTAAAGACCTGACAAGGAGGTGTCCACCTGACATGTTCAACGAATGGGTGCAGCTGCACATTTTCTATGAAGGGCTATCTTATGAGTCAAAGAAGGCCGTAGACTATTCATCCGGAGGATCTGTGAATAAGAAGAAAACCATTGAGGAGGCTATAGATGTCATTGAAACAGTAGCAGAGAACGACTACTTCTATGCTTCCGAAAGAGGGAACACAAGAGGAGTAATGGAGCTAAGCAATGTAGATGCTCTGTTGGCCCAAAACAAGCTCATCACCTAGCAGCTGGCTGACCTCACCAAGAAGATGGAGAGAAACCAAGTAGCAGCAATCTACACTTCATCAACAACCCAAGAAGGAGTGAATGAAGAAGCAGAGGGTAGTCAGGAGCAAGCCAACTACATTGGGAATTCACCTAGGCAGAACCATGATCCATACTCCAAGAATTACAACCCTGGATGGAGGAATCACCCAAAGCCTTGATCAAAGACGCCCAAATCCAAACAATTTCACACCTAGACCATATCAACATCCCAATAACAACACCTCTCCACATTCATATCAAGGGCAGAACAACCCTCCTCAACCTGACCTATCATCATTTGATGAAAGAATCTCAAGGATTGAAAATCTACTTGAAGGCATATGCAAAGATATCCAAGACAACAAGGTGTTCAAGGAAGAAGTGCGAGCCAGTTTCAAGAATCAGGGAGACACAATCAAGAGGTTGGAATCTCAAGTAGGATATCTCTCTGAGCAAATTCCCAAAACCACAGATGGATTCCCAAGTGACACAGAGAAGAATCCGAGAGGTGAAACAAAGAAAGTAAGATGGGAAGATTGCAAGATGGTCACTATAAGTGATAAGGAGACTGAGGACAAGCCAAGCAAGCTGTCAGAATAACCTGAAGATACCTCAACAGAGAAGGAGGAAAAAGAATACCAAGAACCCGAAATATCAAAACAGGAGCTGCTGAGACTCTATGCACCTTTTCCCCAGCTACTCAATGGTGCTGTGGAGAAGAGAATATACTCAAGATTTCTTGACTTGTTTGCATGTGAACATACCATTCATCAAGACTATCCAACAAATGCCTGCATATATCAAGTATATGAAGGAGCTGCTTCCTAGGAAAAGCTCACTCAAGGGAGGCCAAACCATAGTGATGAACAAGGGGTGCAGTGCCCTCATTCAACCACAGTTGCCTACGAAAAGAAAAGATCCAGGGAGTTTTCATGTCCCCTGTGCCATAGGAGAAACAATGTTTGATAGAGCACTCTGCGATTTGGGAGCAAGCATCAACTTAATGCCCTTAGCCCTGGTGAAGAGACTGCAGATCAATGAGATATTGCCCACAGATGTGGTCATCAGGCTGGTTGACAAAACTCAAAAACAAGCAATAGGGGTGGTGGAAAATGTGTTGTTAAAGGTTGGGAAATACTTTCTTCCCACAGACTTTGTCATCTTGGACATGGAAGAGAGTCACACTCACCCAATCATATTGGGAAGACCATTCCTAGCTACAGCCAGAGCATTCATAGATGTGGAGCGAGGGGAGCTAATATTGAGGATCCATGATGAACAACTCAGCTTCAATATCTTCAAAGTCTCCCAAGAAGCTGACCAAGAAAATAAAGAACCAAGTACAAATCGTAACGAAATGCTGATAGAGGAAGCAAACATTGAAGCACAACCAGACCAACTGGGAAAGCCCTTTGTCGATGAACAAGGAAATAAGCAGCTGTCACAGCTCAAGGAAAAGCTGGAGGAACCTAAACCACCAGAAATATGTGAAGACAACAACAAAATTTCCTTAGAAGAAGAAGCTACAAAGAGCAAGGCAACATCAAAAGGGACAAAGAAGAAAGTACCAAGCGGGTGGAGGAACAAGAAGATCCCTATGGAAGACTTCTCTCCAGGAGATAAAGTGATCTCAGCTTACTTCCCAGATATCCCCCCTAATCTCCCGACTGTACCATCTCAGTTACCTGAGGTCTTCACTATTAACATAGTCCTCTCCTTGGAACATGTGGAGATCATTGATACAACCAATGGATATAAGTCCAAGGCAAGAGGGGAGGACTTGAAGCATTATCAACCTCCCTGATGAAGGAGAAACGTCAAGCTAGTGACGCTAAAGAAGCGCTTTACGGGAGGCAACCCATGTTTTATTAGCTTTTACTATTGAATAAGTCAATATTCATGAATTCTAACCCAAACTTGGTGAAGTCCTTATATTGCAGTATATAGTGAAGAACAAGTTTGGTGTTCAAAGCATACCAAGAAAGCATGAATGCAACAGAGAGCATGCTAGTCTTGGAGCTTTGAACAAGACTTTTGATCACAATGCTCCAAACTAAGTTTAGTGTCACCCCATGGTGCCACCAAAATGCATATAAGGATACACAGTTAGTTAGTTAGTTGGAGTTCATGAATAAACAATCTCATTTTTTCATCTCTTTATTATTTTAGCCGTAAAAATTTAAAGTGATTTCTTTTTGTGATAATTCTTACTTTTCTTATTTCATCTTTATAGGGAAAGGAAAGGAGCATTGAAAGAGATTGATTGGATAATTTAATGCGAAAGGTTCGGCCACTTCATGAAGAGGGCACTACACACGTGCCTCAAGGGGAATGCATTGGGAATGGTTGCCATGCAACATTGGAGGAAGAACAAACTTGGAAAGCGAACCAACTCCATCATAAAGTTGAGAATCCTCATGCTTACTCCATAGAAAACCCAATCCGTTCATCATACACTAATCCCATCAATCCACACCTTTCATCTCTTCATCACTTCCCTATATAAGTGAATCAAATCCACACCATCTCCACATTCAAAATTCATACCACTTGCACTTCACTTTCCAGCAACCAATTCTTCAACTTCTCACTCTCTAAATCCCACACCTCTTCCCTTCACTACACCCTTTTTGCTTTAACTTCATTCATGGCATCATCAAGCTCCAAGAGGCAGAAGAGGAAGGAACCAACGGAGAACATTCCCTTCGATGAGAAGAGATTCAAGACTGCCTTCCATGAACGAGAATTTGAGCGGATAAAGCTCAAAAAGATACTGCCCGAGTTAACCTTCCAAATCAATAAAGACGAATGCCCACAGATTCGGGAGAAGATTGAAGAAAGAGGGTGGCAATTGCTCACCAATCCAGAAGGGAAGATCAACGCAAACCTCATCAAAGAGTTCTACGCAAATGTGGTCAGAGAAGACAAAACCAGAGCCTCAACCTTCAAAAGCTATGTAAGGGGAAAGGAGGTAGACTTCAGTCCAAACGCTATAATAAGAACTCTTCACCTGAAATCACCACACTTTGATGAGCCTAGCTATCATACAAGGATAAGTAAAAGCCAAGACAATGATGAGCTCACTGAGATAGTGACTGACATCTGTGTTATAACAGCTGACTAGGAGAGGTATGGAGATGGGAGGCCCGGTTCATCAAGAGGGGAGACCTTAGCCCAGAAGCCAACGGGTGGTTTGAACTCGTGAGGAGGTCTATTCTCCCAGCTACAAATAATTCAGAGGTAAATATTAATCGAGTAACTATGGTACGTTGCCTAGTACAAGGTGGAGAAATCAACGTGCATGAACTTATAGCTGAGGGAATTCAACATTCAGCTGAGAAGCTTGAATCAGGTGCCAGGCTTTGGTACCCCAGCACCATTCTCTGATTATGCACAAAGGCCAAGGTGGTCTTTGAGGATAGTAATCCAGACTGGGTTAACCCAGGGAGGCTAATGACAATCCAGCGTATGGCCTATACTACACCTGCTCAGCAACAAAGAAGGCCACAAATAGGGAAACTAAAAGCAAGGGAAGGAACTCACCAAGAGGAGTCTCATCAGGAAGAATATCAACAGGGAGAACATCTTTACCCAGTCGATCTGAATATGAATCACCTTCTAAGAACTATTGAAGATTTGGGGATGAGACATATGGAAGGACAAGAGCAAATATTGAACTGGATGAGCCAACAAGAAGAGTGGAAGAAACAACAAATGGAGCAACAACAAGAACAATACTCCCAGCTCACTCAAACCATTCACCAAGTTATCGAGAGGCAAGAACGTCAAGATAAGCATTTGCCGGAACTCAATCAGCGACAACTAGCCCAGATGAAAGCATTCAATGAGTTCACTGTACTTAATGAAGGACGACAACTACATCGGGAGGAGTTCAACGTCAACACTCAAGCCAAGTTGAACTACATGTCCAGTAATATGCATCAGCTACACTATGCCATCCCTACATATGATGAGGTCCAAAAGGATTTTGTAGAACAAGAAGAGAGGAAAGTGAAACAACAAAAGGAGACACTCAAGAAGAAGATGGAAGATGGTGGTTTCTGGAAGAAGCTGCTTGGAAAAGGCAAGGGAAGTGGGAGCACAAGCAATCAAGAAGGAGAGCATGGACATCCACAAGAGTAAAAGGTGGTGGAGTTCCTTCTTTGGTCCATCTTTCTCTATGCTTTAAATAAAGAAGATCTTGTATGAAATAGAACTTGCTTCCATTTCAGTTTAAACATTTCTAAATTCCTTCTTTTAAGTTCTTGTTGAAGAGGTTTATGATATCTAGTCCTTATGTCACTGCATCTTTACCGTGCTTACTTGTATGTTTGTCCCTTTAAATCAGATGAAAAAAGAGAATGAGTGTGTTTTTAAAAAGACCAGAGTGGAGTTCATAATATGGAAGTGCATTCATGAGTTTTTGGTGTGATCATAAGTTAGCTAAGTTGGTTCAACCATAAGGTGGGAAGACAACTATCTGTCATGAATACTATACTTGAGACACACCCCATGAGACTAAATAAATAAGAAGATCCTAATAAGAAAAAGGGAAAGAACAATCAAAGTTGAGGAATAAAAGAAAAAGACTAAGCAATAAGGCTAGGCACCAATGGTTTTAAATCTTGAGGCATGTGTCTGTGGTGTTCCTGTGTGAGGGATCTACTTGGATGAATAAGCTCTTAGGGGTGCCTTATCACTTGGTAACTTGGGTTAACTAACTCGGGATTATCAGCTGAAAGTCCACTATCAAGAGTAACCCTCACCACAGAACACTTAGTAACCTAAAGAGGTGCTGGACACCAAGGCCTCAAGAAAAGAAAATGAATAAACTATATGCCTGTGGTGTGTATGTATGGGGGAGAGACATAAGGGAGTAAGTCCTTAGGGGTGTCTCAACACCTAGCACCTTGAACCAACTGGTTCGGGAGTGTTGGCTAAAAGCTTATCTTAAAGAGTTGCCCCCTTACAGAACACTTAGCCTTAAGAACACCAATAAGCCCTGAAATGACAATAAAAGGATCAATGAATAAAAGTCTCATGGGATGTAAGCAAACTGAGTATTGTAGGGCATGATAAAGGTCTGAAAGCCAGGAATGAACCTAAGTTGCTATGCATGAAATCACCATAAAATCAGTGACATGACTTCCACAAGAATGACTCATTTCTCTTGGCATTTCATTCATCATTCTCTTGTTCCAATACTTGCTTAGGGACAAGCAAGCTTTAAGTTTGGTGTTGTGATGCCAGGGCATTTTGGCCAGTTTCATTGAACCTTTCTTTACTATTTTTAGGGTAGTTTCAAGCATTTTCTTAGGAAATAAGCTAGTTTTGGGTAGATATTCACTTACACCTGGATTCAAGCATACATTGTGCATTTTACATGATTTCATGAAGATTTTGCATGAGTTTAGTGACAAATTGTATGCTGCATTACCCATGACTTGGACTAGAACTTTGATGCACTCTATTGCCTGATTTCAGGACCAAAAGAAGCAAGGAATGGGAGGTGACTTGCAAAGTTAATGAGAAAAGTGACTGCCAATAACGCTCTCGAAGCCATCATTACCCACGTTAAGAGTCACGTTAACTAAGTTAACGTGAACTCTAATGTGAAGAAGGAAATTTGAGCCAACGTTAATGACACTTAACATTATCACTAACATTGGCCAATGCTCATAAGTGGCCACGTTAGAGTCCACGTTAACTTAGTTAACGTGGACTCTAACGTTAAAAGGGGGAAAGGAAGCAAACGTTAGTGACATTCAACATTGTCACTCACGTTGGCCTAAATGCACAATGCCACGTTAACTCCCACGTTAACTTGGTTAACGTGGAAGCTAACGTGAAGAGGCAAGGGTGGTCGACAACATTAGTGACACCCAACATTGTCACTAACGTTGGAAGCAACCACACAACCCCAAGGAGCCACGTTGACTTCCACGTTAACTTAGTTAACGTGGAGGCTAATGTGAAAGAAGAAGGTGATGGCCAACGTTAGTGACATTCAACATTGTCACTAACGCTGGAAGGAGCCACACAAGCCACTATGAGCCACGTTATCTCCCACGTTAACTTAGTTAACGTGGAAGCTTACGTGGATGAGTAAAAGATGAGACAACGTTAGTGACACTCAACATTGTCACTAACGTTGGGGATGGCTAATCAATGCCACGTTAAAGAGCCACGTTAACTAAGTTAACGTGGGCTCTAACGTGAGACATGGGGGCACATTGGAACGTTAGTGACAATGTTGAGTGTCACTAACGTTCTCGAAGGATGGCAAGCCCACGGTAAAGAGCCACGTTAACTAAGTTAACGTGGGCTCTAACGTAGGAGCAAGGAGGGCTTTTCAACGTTATTGGGAAAGTTAAGCCCCAATAACGTGTGCGAAGGACCTAGAGGCAACGTTAGTGGCAACGTTTGTGCCACTAACGTTAAAGTTAACGTGGCTTTTACTTAGGAACGTTAGTGAGAAAGTTGATTGTCACTAACGTTCTCGAACTCATATTTTCACTAAACGTTAACACCCCTAACGCCCTGAGCTAAAGTCTCTGCCCACTTCACACTTTCTCTCTGCAAGTAAAGCCAAGCCCAAATGAAGAAAAGAACTGCTTCAAACTCAAGATCCAAAGACCCAAGACTTGAAGAGCCAACTAGAAGATGAGAAGAGTAGTATATATAGGAGTGGCTTTGAATTATTTTGGGAGTTCCGAGAGTTGGAAAATAGCATAGAACTACTTCCTGTATTTACTTTCTCTGCACTTCTAGTTTTCATTATGTATTCTCCATCTTTGTTTTCATTTTCCAGAGCTATGAACAACTAAACCCCTTTCATTGGGTTAGGGAGCTCTGTTGTAATTTGATGGATCAATACTAGTTTTCATTATTCTTCTTCTATCTTTTCTCTTGATTTTACTTGAAAGCTTTCGATCTTCATCCAATTGGATAGTGATCTTGGAAAAGAAACTATTCATACTTGGATCTCTTCTGAACCTTGGAAGAGGAATGAAGAGATCAAGCTAGAAATGCTTTCTCATGCTGGACCAAATTGGGTTTGGATGGATATGTGACTATAATCCTCCCAATACTTGATTTGGGAAATGCATGTGGTATAATCAGTGACCATACTTCATCTCTTCTCATGAGCAATTGACCAAGGAATTGGCTATTGATCAAGATTTGAGAGATTAAATTACAAGAAATTGTAATTCAATCACTTAAGATTGCTAAGGAGATCAATGAGTGCATTGATTGAGGAAGAGATGAAAATGAGAGTGATCCGGAGAATGCAACATCTCCTAAGCCCAATGAACTCCCCATTTCTGATCTTACCCATTCTCTTTAATTTCTGTCATTTACATTTATGAGCAATTCCCCCATTCCCATTTAAGATTCTGCAATTTACTTTCTGTCATTTACTTTCCCGCATTTAACTTTCTGCAATTCTCAACTAAATTTCTGATTCGCTCAACTAGAACATTCCTCTAATTAAAGTTGCTTGATCAATCAATCCTTGTGGGATTTGACCTCACTCTATTGTGAGTTTTTACTTGACGACAAATTCGGTACACTTGCCGAAGGAAATTTGTTATGAGACATGTTTTTCGTGCATCAAAATTCCTCACCATGAAATCCCTGAGATACCTCAGGGGATGCACTTTCCTCCACAAAACTATTGGGAGCAAATCAACACCTCCCTAGGAGAATTAAGTTCTAACATGGGACAACTAAGGGTAGAACACCAAGAGCACTCCATCATTCTCCATGAGATTAGAGAAGATCAAAGAGCTATGAGGGAGGAGCAACAAAGACAAGGAAGAGACATAGAGGAGCTCAAGAGCACCATTGGTTCTTCAAGAAGAGGAAGGCACCACCCTCACTAAGGTGGACCCGTTCCTTAATCTCCTTATTCTTATTTTCCTGTTTTTCGTTTACTATGCTTCATGTTTATTTATGTTTGTGTCTTTATTACATGATCATTAGTGTCTAAGTGTCTATGCCTTAAAGTTATGAATGTCCTATAAATCCATCACCTCTCTTAATTGAAAACTGTTCTAAAAACAAAAGAACAAGAAGTATAGGGTTTCGAATTCATCCTTGAAACTAGTTTAATTATTTTGATGTGGTGACAATACTTTTTGTTTTCTGAATGAATGCTTGAACAGTGCATATGTCTTTTGATATTGTTGTTTATGAATGTTAAATATGTTGGCTCTTGAAAGAATGATGAAAAAGGAGAAATGTTATTAATAATCTATAAAATCATAAAATTGATTCTTGAAGCAAGAAAAAGCAGTGAATACAAAAGCTTGCAAAAAAAAAAAAAGAGAAAAAAATGGCGAAAAAAAAGAAAGAAAAAGAAAAAGAAAGCAGAAAAAGTCAAAGGCTCTTTAAACCAAAAGGCAAGAGCAAAAAGCCAATAGCCCTTAAAACCAAAAGGCAAGGGGTAATAAAAAGGATCCAAGGCTTTGAGCATCAGTGGATAGGAGGGCCTAAAGGAATAAAATACTGGCCTAAGCGGCTAAACCAAGCTGTCCCTAACCATGTGCTAGTGGCGTGAAGGTGTAAAGTGAAAACTTGAGACTGAGCGGTTAAAGTCGAGGTCCAAAGCAAAAAGAAGAGTGTGCTTAAGAACACTGGACACCTCTAATTGGGGACTTTAGCAAAGCTGAGTCACAATCTGAAAAGGTTTACCTAGTTATGTGTCTGTGGCATGTATGTATCCGGTGGTAATACTGGAAAACAGAGTGCTTAGGGCCACGGCCAAGACTCATAAAGTAGCTGTGTTCAAGAATCAACATACTAAACTAGGAGAATCAATAACACTATCTGAAATCTAAGTTCCCATAGATGCCAATCATTCTGAACTTCAATGAATAAAGTGAGATGCCAAAACTATTCAAGAGGCAAAAAGCTACTAGTCCTGCTCATCTGATTGGAGCTAAGTTTCATTGATATTTTGGAATTCATAGTATATTCTCTTTTTTTATCCTATTTTATTTTCAGTTGCTTGGGGACAAGCAACAATTTAAGTTTGGTGTTGTGATGAGTGGATAATTTATACGCTTTTTGACATTGTTTTTACATAGTTTTCAGTATGATTTAGGTAATTTTTAGTATATTTTTATTAGTTTTTAAATAAAAAATCATATTTCTAGACTTTACTATGAGTTTGTGTATTTTATGTGATTTCAGGTATTTTCTGGCTGAAATTAAGGGACTTGAGCAAAAATCAGATTTAGAGGTTGAAGAAGGATTGCAGATGCTGTTGGATTCTGACCTTCCTGCACTCAAAGTGAATTTTCTAGAGCTATAGGAGTCCAAATGGTGCACTCTCAGTTGCGTTGGAAAGTAGACATCCAGGGCTTTCCATCAATATATAATAGTTCATACTTTGTCCGAGTTTAGATGACGCCAATTGGCGTTCAACCCCAACTTTCTACCCTATTCAGGAGTTAAACGCCAGAAACAGGTTGCAAAGCAGAGTTAAACGCCAGAAACAGGTTACAAACTGGCGTTTAACTCCAAGGAAGACCTCTACACATGAAAGCTTCAATGATCAGCCCAAGCACACACCAAGTGGGCCCGGAAGTGGATTTCTGCATCATTTACTTATTTCTGTAACCCTAGTAACTAGTTTAGTATAAATAGAACTTTTTACTATTGTGTTAGATATCTTTTGATCATTTTTAGATCTCTAGACCTCCATGGGAGGCTGGCCACTCGGCCATGTCTACCCTATTTACTCTTATGTATTTTCAACGATAGAGTTTCTACAGACCATAGATTAAGGTGTGGAGCTCTGCTGTTCCTCATGAATTAATGCAAAGTACTACTGTTTTCTATTCAATTCAAGCCTATTTCTTCTCTAAGATATCCATTCGCACACAAGAACATGATGAATGTGATGATTATGTGACGCTCATCACCATTTTCACTTATGAACGTGTGCCTGGCAAACACTTCCGTTTTACATGCAAACAAGCTTGAATGTGTATCTTTTAGCCTTCTGATCGTGAGATCAGAGTCTTCGTGGTATAGGCTAGAACTATTGGCGGCCATTCTTGAGATCTGAAAAGTCTAAACCTTGTCTGTGGTATTCCGAGTAGGATCTGGGAAGGGATGGCTGTGACGAGCTTCAAATTCGCGAGTGCTGGGCATAGAGACAGATGAAAAAGGATTACTGAATCCCATTCCAGTATGATCGAGAACTGACAGATGATTAGCCGTACGGTGACAATGCATTTTGGACCATTTTCACTGAGAGAACGGGAAGTAGCCATTGACAACAGTGATGCCCTACATAAATCTTGCCATAGAAAGGAGTGTGAAGGATTGGATGAAGATAGTAGGAAAGCAGAGGTTTAGAATAAACAAAAGCATCTCCATACGCTTATCTGAAATTCTTACCAATGAATTACATAAGTATCTCTATCTTTATTTTACGTTTTATTTATATTTTAATTATCAATTCACCATAACCATTTGAATCTACCTGACTGAGATTTACAAGGTGACCATAGCTTGCTTCAAGCAGACAATCTCCGTGTGATCGACCCTTACTCACGTAAGGTTTATTACTTGTACGACCAGTGCACTTGTTGGTTAGTTGTGCAAAGTTGTGATAAAGAACTAAAATTATGAACGTGCGTATTAAGTTTTTGACGCCGTTACCAAGGAATGAGCAATGACGATTTCTGCGCACCAGTGTGATAGAAGCATCACCTTCTGAAGCAAGCTTAACCAATGTGCTTGGAGATATGACCACTATCCTTACGGAGATGCATAAAGAGCAAAAGGCATTCTACTCCATCCAAGCCATCCAAGCCTTACCCCAAGTTGCTCAACTTGAAGGCCCTCCTAGAATTTGTGGTTTGTGCTCTAGCACCACACATTACACCGATCAATGTCACCAAATTCAAGAGGAGTACACCCTTGTCGTAGCCAATGTGAATTACAACAATTGTCCACCCTAGCCATCTCAAGGCCAAAACAACTACGCTCATGGCAATAACTCCAATTATGGGTGGAGGGACAATACACAAGGGGGCAATCAAAATCAAAGATGGAACAACTTTTCTTCTAACTACAACAACAATCACCAATCTTCATCCCAATACCACCATAACAACAACCACCAAGCCAACCAAAAATCATCACAACTAAGCATCCCACCAAAACCAAAACAACTATCCCAAATACCAAGCACCACATTATAGGCAACAATCCAACCAATCCTCAAGCTCTTCTAACCACCAAATTGAAGATTCCAACCGTGCAATCACCCAAGAGCAAGAGAGGCTTAAGGGTGTGGTAGAGAAACATGAGGCTCAATTTGGTACCATAACCGCTCAATTATCTAACATTCAAGAGTTGCTCTCAAGGATGGCCCTACCTTCTTCCAACAATTCCAACCAACCCTCAAACTCTTCTAACCTTCCATCTCAACCCCTTCCAAACCCAAAGGACGGCCTCAATGCCATCACACTACGGTCAGGAACTACATTGGAGGAGATACCTCCTAGGGTCATAGAAGACATTCATGAGGAAGAAGTGGTTGTTGAAGCTCCAAATGAAGAAGAGGAGGTAGACAAAAGGCATGAGGAAGAAGAAGCAAGCCTTAAAAAATCCAAGAGGAAAGCAAAGAAGACTCCGGAGTTTGATTTAAATATACTTCAAGTGTTCAAGAAGGTTGAGGTAACCATTACCCCTTCTTGATGCTATTCAACAAATTCCGAAGTATGCAAAATTCTTGAAGGACTTGTGTACACACAAGGATAGGATAGGAGAGTTGGAGACATTATCCTTGGGTAGTTCAATTTCTTCCTTGATGAAGCCTATTCCAGAAAAATGTGGTGACCCTGGACCGTGTTTGGTGTCTTGTCATATTGGTGGACGTACTTTTCATGATTGTATGTGTGATCTAGGGACTTGTGTAAGCATCATGCTGCTTTCTATCTTTATTCGGTTGAACTTAGCTCCATTAAAGAAGTCGGTGGCAAAATTTGCCTTAGACGATAAAAGTGTGATCACTGTGATGGGAATAGCAGAAGACGTACTTGTGGCGATCAAGGACTTGGTATTTCCAGTTAACTTTTACATCCTTGAAATGCCCCCAACAGAGAATAGAAGCGCCTCCTCTGTTCTACTTGGTAGACCCTTTCTTAAGACCTCTAAATTCAAGCTAGATGCCTTCGCCGACACATATTTCTTTGAGGTCGGAGACAAGACTATCAAGTTCAATTTGGAAGAAGCCATGAAATACCCTCTCAAAGAGCATTACGTTCTCCGATGTGATGTAATCGATGAGGTGGTAGCGGAGGTACGAAGAGGAGACCACAACAAGTTGTGCTACCCTATTGTTGAAGAGACGGATGACCAAGAGGGTGAACAAGAGAAAGTTGTTGAGAATGAACTCCATGAGCTTGATGAAAAGGAACCTCAACTTGAGGCAAAGAGTGAAATAAAGCCTCTTCCATCTCATTTGAAGTATGCTTTCTTAGAGGACAACCAAAGGTTTTCGGTCATTATTGCTAGTGAGCTTTCTAGTGAAGAAGAAGAAAAACTCCTAGATGTTCTGAGAAAGTACAAGAAAGCAATTGGTTGGAGCCTGGCCGATATTGTGGGGATTGACCCCCGCAAGTGCATGCATTGTATCTTTTTCCAAGAGAGAGCTCGGCCGGTTAGGCAACCTCAAAGAAGGCTCAACCCCACCATCCTTGATGTGGTAAAGAAGGAGGTCACTAGGCTACTTGATGCAGGTATCATATATCCAATTTCTGACAGTGAATGTGTGAGCCCGGTCTAGGTTGTTCCCAAGAAATCGGGCATCACTACGGTTAAAAAGGATGATGGTGAAGTGGTCACCAAGAGAGTACAGAACGCTTGGCGGGTGTGCATCGATTATAGAAGGTTGAACGCCCCTACAAGGAAGGACCACTACCCTTTGCCCTTTATTGATCAGATGTTGGACCGATTAGCAGGTAAATCCCATTATTGCTTTCTTGATGGCTTCACTGGTTACTTCCAGATTCACATTGCTCCTGATGATCAGGAAAAAACCACATTCACTTGTCCTTTTGGCACCTTCGCTTACAAAAGGATGCCATTTGGGCTATGCAATGCACTTGCTACTTTTCAGCGGTGTATGACCAGTGTCTTTTCCGATCTGATGGAGAATTGTCTGGAAGTCTTTATGGATGACTTCAGTATTTATGGAACTTCATTTGATTGTTGCTTAGAGAACTTGGCCAAAGTCTTAGCTAGATGTGTTGACACTAACCTTGTCCTAAATTTTGAAAAATGTCACTTCATGGTGAGACAAGGTATAGTGTTAGGACATGTAGTATCTAATGAAGGCATTTCTGTAGACTTGGCCAAGGTCGATGTTATCACCAATTTACCTCACCCCTCATCTGTGAGGGAACACCGTTCCTTTTTAGGGCATGCAGGATTTTACAGGAGCTTTATTAAGGATTTCAGCAAGATTGCTTTGCCATTGTTGCGCCTACTCCAAAAAGATGTGGACTTTGAGTTTGACAGTGCATGTGTGAATGCGTTTGAGGAGTTAAGGAGTGTTCTTACCACGGCACCGATTGTGTGAGGCCCCAACTAGACGCAGCCATTCGAGATAATGTGCGATGCGTCAAACCATGCTGTAGGTGCCGCGCTTGCACAGCGCGATAGTAAACTCCCTTATGTCATTACTTATTGAACGATCATATTTCTGCTAGTAAAGAAATTCGCAAATATAATCACGTTGTAAGTATAGTTTCTAAACCAACAAAGAGTCCTTTCGTACAAAAGTTTTGGTTGTCACTTAAGCAAACCCAATAAAATTTATAACCGAAGTATTTAAACCTCGGATCATATCTCAAGGAATTGCAGGAAAGTATGATTTATTATTGGTTACAGAAAAAGATATATTTTTGGGTTTTTGAAATAGGGAACAAGTAATTTAAATGGCAAGAAAAGTAAATTAATAATTATAAAAACTCTTGGCAAGGTATGAGAACTGGAAATCCCATCCTAGTTATCCTTATCAGGTGTGATGAGAATTGTTATTGCTTCCACTTAGTTAACCTTACTAAATAAAGGAAAGTCAAGTGGACTAATCAACTTGATTCCTCAAGTCTTAGTCAACTCCTGTGGAAAGACTAGCTTTAGAGGGATCCAAATCAATCAGCAGTTTTCAATTTTCAATCAACCACTGAGTTTGACAACTCAAGTGTCACCAATTATTTAACCAAAGCAAAGGGGGAAAAGCTAAATTATTTATATCATAAATAGAAGGAAACAATCCTAAATCTGAAATACCTCAAATTATATTAAATAAAGATATCAATTCTAACATGAAGAGTTCATAAGCCAATTTGGCAACATAAGTAATTAGCAAGTGAAATAGAGCAACTAAAGTAATAGAGTAAATAAAAGTTGAAGAGAAACATAAATTAAAGAAACATTAGACTTGGAATGAAGAATTAACCATAAAATAAGAGAAATCCTAATCCTAAAACCTAAGAGAGAGGAGAGAGCCTCTCTCTCTAGAAAACTACATCTAAAACCTAAAATTGTGAATAATGAATGTTCTCTCTATTGTCTCTATTGATTTCCCCATTCTCTAGCTTCAATTCTGTGTTTCTGGGCTTGGATTTGGGCCGAAAAAGGGCCCAGAAATCACTGGAGGCGACTTCTGCAATTTTCTGCATGTGGCGTCCGTCACGCGTGTGCGTGGGTCACGCGTGCGCATCATTTGGAGTTTTTCCTTGTCACGCATATACGTCATTACGCATATGCGTCGTTTGTGCTCTGCACCAATCACGCGTGCGCGTCGTTCATGCGTGCGCGTCTGAAGAACGGAAGATTGATGGTTTAGAAGTTATAGTAAACTCTCGTTGATAGTATAGTTACTAAACCAAGCAATCAACCTTTCTTACAAAAGTTTTGGTTGTCACAAGTAACAAACCCCTTTAAAATTAATAACCGAGTATTTAAACCTCCGGTCGTCTTCTCAAGGAATTGCAGGGAAGTATGTTCTTATTATTGGTTATGAGTCTTGTAAATTCGGGGTTTTGAAAGTAAGGAAGAAGTATGTTAAATGATAAGAAAAATAAAATAGTAATAATAAAATAAACTCTTGGCAAGGTAATAGAATTGGAAGTCCTATCCTTATCGATTGTGATGAGAATTGGATTTTAATCCCACTTTGTTAACCTCTAACTATGAAGGTAAATCAAGTGATTAATTAGCTTAATCCTCAGGTCCTAGTCAATTCCTATGGAAAGACTAGAGTTATTGAAGCAACTCCCAATTTCAACCACTACTTTATTTGACAGCTCAAGCGTTACCAATTACTTAACCAAAGGCAAAAGGAAGAAAATATCTAAATTAAATTAAAAGTATCAATATAACTAAAGCAAAGCAATCTTAAATCTGAAATACCTCAAATAATATTAATTAAGAAAATCATAACCTGAATGTAGCATAAGCCAAATTGAAAATATAAATAATAATTAAAAGTATATAATAAAAGTAGAAAATAAATAAGAGGAACATTGAACCTGTGATGAAGAAGAAATAATCCTAAATCCTAAAACTAAATCCTAAGAGAGAGGAGAGAGCCTCTCTCTCTAAAAACTACATCTAAAACTAAAATTATAAATTATGAGCTTGTAATTATGAATGAATGGATTCTCCCACTTTATAGCCTTTAATCTATGTTTTCTGGGCCGCAAACTGGGTCGAAAACAGCCCAGAAATCGCTGGAGAAGAAATCTGCCACGCTGATTTTCGTCACTGCGACGCATCCACGTGGATCACATGTTCGCATCACCTAGCTTCAGGGCAACCATGGTATGTTATATATCAAATAGAAGCCCCGGATGTTAGCTTTCCAACGCAACTAAAACTGCGTCGTTTGAACCTCTGTAGCTAAAGTTATAGCCATTTGAGTGCGAAGAGGTCAGGCTGGACAGCTTAGCAATTTCTCCAACTTTTTGTATTCCTTCCACTTTGCATGCTTCCTTTCCATCCTCTGAGCCATTCCTGCCCTGTAATCTCTGAAATCACTTAACACACATATCAAGGCATCTAATGTTAATAAGAGAGGATTTAAACATAGGGAACTTAAGGCTAAAGAAGCATGTTTTCAATCAAAGCACATAATTAGGAAGGCAAATGTAAAAATATGCAAATAGTATGAATAAGTGGGTAAAGAGTTGATAAAAACCACTCAATTGAGCACAAGATAAACCATAAAATAGTGGTTTATCAACCTCCCCACACTTAAACATTAGCATGTCCTCATGCTAAGCTCAAGAGAAACTATAAAGGGGTGAAGAGGAATGGTAGAATGTATAAAATGCAACCTATCTATATGAATGCAACTACATGCAAAATGTTTCTACCTACTTAGTTAAAAGTAAACAAATCCTTCAAGAAGAAATATGAACTGGATTTCACTAATTCAAATCATGAAAATGAAGTACAAATAGACTTGCAAGAAGAAAATAGCTCATGAAAGCAGGGAACAAGGAATTGAGCATCGAACCCTCACTGGTAGTGTATACACTCTAATCACTCAAGTGTTTAAGGTTCGATTCTCTCAATTCTCTAATAACCTTGCTTTCTAAGGCTTGATTTTCTTCTACCAATCAACAAAAATTTAATGCACAAATACACAAATCAAGAGGTCTTTTAAGGGTTATAATAGGGTTAGGGTCAAAGTAGGATTGTATTTGGTCAAGTGGACTAAAATCTGAATCCTTAATTAACTTAAACTTTCCACCTAACTTTAGATAATCCATGTAATCATAATACCACATCTAACTATCCATTAACCATGTTTTCCACATATTCATGCATTCTAATTTCAAGTATAGTACATATGCATTGCTTTCACCACTTACTTTGGGGCATTTTGTCCCCTTTTTGCTTAATTGCTCTTTTTTCTTTTCTTTTTCTCACTTCTTTATATATATATATATATATTTTTTTTTTTTTTTTTTTTTTTTTTTTTTTTCTTTTCTTTTATTTTTCTCAATACATATGATTAAATTATTGGATGCATGAATCATGTCCTAAACATTTTTTTTTCACATTTTCAGAAAATTCTAACATACTCAATTCTCAAACCAAATGTTTCCAAATTCAACTTTCCCCATACTTAATTCATGAGCACTCTCACTAGTCTAAGCTAACCAAGGATTCAAATTAAGGACATTATTGTTTTCTGCTTAGAGTTAATGATGTGCTAAAGTATAGAACAAAGGGGTATAATAGGCTCAACATTGGTTTGCAAAGAATAATGAAAGGGTAAGGCCATATGGGTATGTAAGCTCAGTGAAACAAAGGACTCAATCATGTAAGTGTATGCATACATCAAACAATGGAAATATAGAATTAAGTACGACAAAGATCACAATTTTAGAGAGAAAAACACATACCAAAAATAAAATATTGGTTGGTAAATGCAACCAATCAAATAGGCTCAAAATCTCACAGGTTTTGTGTGTTCAAGCTCTAAACCATGTTCCAGTATAATATTTCTTCAAATAAGTGTAACATTAATTTTTATTCAAATTAGTAAAATACTCTAAAAAGTTTCTTGAAAAAGAAAATATTACTTCAACCAAGTGGTAAAATATGCATAAAATTAATCTAACATGGAATCAAACATGCAAATGGAACAACTAATAAGGAAAATAAAATATTGGTGTTGAGATAGAAGAGTAACTAACCCATGGAGATCGGTATCGACCTCCCCACACTTAAAGATTGCACCGTCCTCGGTGCATGCTAAGATGTGCAAGTGGATAGGTTGCTTCAACTGACGCTTTTCTCATCAAGGAATGTGCGTAGGAACTTGTTTGTCTCTCCTATGTAAACGTCTTCCGGTTCTCTTCCTGGTGGCCATCCTGAAAGAAAAAGGGAAGAAAAGTAACCCATAATAAAGATAGAAAATAAATAAAATATGGGTGTTAATGCCAGATAATAAGGAGCTCATTTACATGGAAGCTTCAACATGTACGTGAGAAAACAATAGAGGCACATGGCATACCAGTGGTGCAGAATTTGCAACAAAGGGGAGGAGTGTGGGTAATGAAAATATCAATATAAATTCATGTCAATGCAAATGAAGTGCAAGTATCATAAAAGATTGGCATTGGCAGGTAATTAATATCATCCCACAGTGTAAAATAAGTCACTAAGCACCAAAATAATTCAAGAAAGGATGCAACAGTTGAATAAGAACATTTAACACCAATGGTAAAATAATAAATTTAGAAAAGAAAAATAAAAATATGCACAAATTTAAAATACAATGAATGAAATATACAAGTAAATTAAGTAAAATAGAATGAAGGTAAAAAAGAATGAGAAGTGAAAGAAATAAAGTAAGAAAGAAAGAAGAAAAAAGAAAAGATAGAAGAGACTAGGATTAGAAAAGAAAGGACAAGATAATTGGCGCTGATCTGGATAAGTTGTGCGGCGCAGGCGACGCAGACGCGTGGGGTACGCGTGGATGAGCATTGTGACCCAAAAGGCGCAAACACGCAAGGCACGTGTACACGTGGGTAGAAGAATGTTGGCACTCCAACACTAAGTCAAACGCTAATGACAGCAAATTTATCTGGTTTATAAGAAAGGCATTTGAGTCAACGTTGACCATCAGACGTTGACTCCAACTTGAAGCACCAGAACTTGCAATTCAAACAGATCTCTTCTCAACAGCCAGGGACACCAATTGGAGCAACTTCAACCCAATTTCATCAAGGCCAAAAGCCCAATTCAGAGATTGAAGATCAATGGAAGAAAGTGTATAAATAGCTTAGAATTTAAGTTAGAGAGGACTTTTATTTCATTTTTACTTTTTAGCTTAATTTACATTTCCTGTAATTCTTTCAATTTCGCAATGTATCCTTCGATTCCATTTTCCATTTTGAGAGCTATGAACAACTAAACCCCTTTCATTGGGTTAGGGAGCTCTGTGTAATTCAATGGATCAATATTAGTTTTCATTCATCTTCTTTCGTTTCTCTTGATTTTGCTAGAAAGCTTTCGTTCTTCATCCAATTGGATAGTTATCTTGGGAAAGAAGCTATTCATAATTGGATTTCCTCTGAACCTTGGAAGAGGAATGATGAGATCATGCTAGAAATGCTTTCTCACAATGGATTAGATTGGGGTTTGGATGGATATAGTGACATGTAATCCTACCAATACTTTGATCTATGAATTTGTGTGGTATAATCAGTGACCAAACTTCATCTATTCCCATGAGCACTTAAATCAAGGAATTCGGCAATTGTTCATGCTTAGAGAGATTAGATTGCCAATGAATTGGGATCTAATCACCTAAGATTGCCAAGGAGATCAATGAATGCATTGATTGAGGAAGAGATGAAAATGAACTTGATCTAGAGAATTATCACATCTCCTAACCCTAATGAGCTTCCCTATCTCTGATCTACCCATTCTTTTATATTCTGCGTCTTTAATTTCATGCTTAACACCCATTCCTATTTAATTTCTTGCAATTTAAGTTTCTGTTTTTTATATCCTGCAATTTAATTTCTGCCTCTTTAATTTCTTACAATTTAAGTTTCCGCCAATTTTACTTTCTGCAATCCCAATTCAATTCTGATTTCGCTCAACTAGCACAATTCTCCAATTAACATTGATCAATCTACCAATCCCTATGGGATTCGACCTCACTCTATAGTGAGTTTTTACTTGACGACAACCCGGTGCACTTGTCGGTAGGAAATTGTTGAGAGACAGTTTTCGGGTGAATCAAGTTTATGGCGCCATTGCTGGGGATTGGTTTTGTATTGACAATTACTAAATTGGAGGATAACTAGATTGAGCACTTTTCTTTTTGTTTGATTAATTGAATTCTGATTTCAGTCGTTCATTGTTGTTATCTACAATTTTTAGTTATTTTTCTTGAATTTATCTTTACTTCTTTACTTTCCAGCAAAACTAACCCACTAACTCATTAACTGTTTGATTAATTGCCTCAATTGCTCTAACCATACTTTTTCATTAATTGTGAAATTCTCACTTGCTGGTTGCTGCTTGTTGTGCTACTTGTATGACAGGTAGAAGAGAGGTTTCAACCTCCTTTGATAGTGAACCGGAAAGAACCTTTATGAGATTAATAAGGAAAGCAAGAGGAAAAAGGGCTATTGGTGTAGAAGAAGAGGAGGAAGACTTAGATATAACCATGGTGGATGATATGGAAAACCATCATGAAGGAGAGGTGAATAATCATGCCAGAAGAGGTGCAGCCAACCCTGCTGGACAAGAGAGGAGAGTTCTGGGATCATACATCAATCCAAACCCAGGAAAATGTGATAGTAGCATTCAAAAGCCAACTATCCATGCTAATAATTTCGAATTGAAGCCTGACGTTAGGATTTTTGCTAGTAAAGAATTTTATAAAAATAGTCGCGTTGTAGATATAGTTTCTAAACCAACAGAAATCCCTTCGTACAAATGTTTTGGTTGTCACAAGTAACGAACCCCTTAAAAATTGATAACCGAAGTATTTAAATCTCGGGTCGTCTTCTCAAGGAACTGCAGGGAAGTATGTTCTTATTATTGGTTATGAAGATTGTAAATTGGGGTTTGAAGATGAGGAACAAGTAATTTAAATGGCAAGTAAAATAAATAAATAACTGTAAAATAAAATTTTTGGCAAGGTATGAGAAATATTAGAAGTCCTATCCTAGTTATCCTTATCAATGATGATGAAAATTGAATCTTAATTCCACTTAGTTAACCTTTACTTAAAGCAAAGGAATGTCAAGCGACTAATTAGTTTGATCTTCAGATCCTAGTTACTTCCTAAGAAAAGATTGGGATTATTGAACTTCAATTCAATTAGCAAAGGTAACAATTATCAATCATGTTGAGTTTGATAACTCCTGAGTTACTGATTTCTTAACCAAGACCAAAAGGGAAAAAGTAGATCTATTCGAATAAAAATGTCTTCAGATTGGAAGCAACAGTAACATAAATAAAAGAGAGCAATAATAAACTGAAATACATCAAATAATATTAATTAAAATAATCATCTGTAACATAGAAAAGTTCATAAATTGAATTGAGAAAATAAGTAATTAAAAACGAATATTGAACCTGATAAAAAGGGGAAATCATGAAAGCAAGAAAAATCCTAAATCCTAATCCTAAGAGAGAGAGGAGAGAACCTCTCCCTAAAAACTACATCTAAATCATGAATAGTGAATAATTGGAGACTCTCCTCGAATGGATGCATTCCCCCACTTCATAACCTCTGATCTGTGCCTTCTGGACTTGGATTTGGGCCAAAAAGGCCTTCAGAAATTGCTAGGAGCATTTTTGTAATTTTTGGTGCGTGGCCTCTGTCACGTGTCTGCGTGGGTCACGTGGTCGCGTCATCTGGAGTTTTCCTTATCACGCGATCGCTTTAGTCATGCATCCGCGTCATCTGCGTTTCGCTTAAGGCGCGCGATCGCGTCAATGACGCGGTCGCGTCACTGCCATTTCGCGCTGGCATGCGGCCACGTCGTCCATGCAATCACGTCACTGCCAGTTTCTCCAAAAACTCCGTTTTGTGCTCTCCTTCCATTTTTGTATGTTTCCTTTCCATCCTTTAAGTCATTCCTGCCTTAGAAGATCTGAAACTACTCAACACACGAATCACGGCATCGAATGGAAATAAAGGGTTTAAAATAATTATGTTTAAAGCATAGGAAACATGTTTTTTTCACATACATCACATAATAAGGAAGGAAAAGTAAAACCATGTAATTTTCATGAATAAGTGAGTGAAGGATTGAATAAATCACCTAAATTGAGCATAAAATATATCATAAAATATGGGTTTATCAACCTCCCCACACTTAAACAATAGCATGTCCTCATGCTAAATCCAAGATAAACATTAAGGTAAGGTTAAAGTGGTGGAATCTCATGCAATGCGATCTATTCTAAATGCAGCTACCTAAATGAATCATGCAATTCTAATTGTTATTCACTTGTATATAAAACTTACATGTAGTTAAATTAATTCACATTCTCAAGGAATCATATATGCATAGCCAAACCTTAGATAATGATAAAGCACTTTTACAATTGAGATGGGAAAGAAAAATATTTTACAAACTTGCAAGACAATTAACAATTTAAGCAGAGATATATGTTGATGAGCTATTGAACCCTCACTGGATTTTGTGTTTACTCTCTAGTCACTCAGTGTTTATTAGGTTAATCATTCTATTCTTATTTTTATCCTTACTTTCTATAACTTTTTTCTTCATCTAATCAATCAACAATTATAGAATATAGGCATACAAAAATCATGAAGTCTTTAATTAAGGTTGTAATGGGGCCAAGTTAAGGTAAGGGTATATGTATAAGGCTAAGTGAGCTAATAAGTGAATCCTTGATTAGTCTAAGATCTCACCTAACATACATACTTTGTAAGGCAAGAATTTCTTTACCTATTCACCCAAATTTTCCCACTTTTGATGTTACATGCTCATGCATTAGTTTTAATTTTGTCCCATGTGCATTGCTTTATTTTGCATTTGGGGAATTCTTTTGTATCCCCTTTATTCAAATACTGAAAAATAAATTTTTTTATGCAGGTATGCAATTATGCAGTATGCAATGCGAGTGAATAATATTCAGGTTCAATTGAAAAGGAAATAAAAATAAATAACACGAAATAAAACTGAAAAAGGAACGACCATACCATGGTGGGTTGTCTCCCACCTAGCACTTTTAGTTAAAGTCCTTAAGTTGGACATTGGATGAGCTTCCTGTTATGGCGGCTTATGCTTAAATTCATCCGAAAATCTCCACCAATGTTTGGAATGCCAATGGCCTCCGGGGTCCCAAACTAGGCATGTAAAGCTTCTGAGCAGCTTCAAACAGATTCTCAGGTTCCCGGGGTGGCGAATGTCAGAATAGATTCCAGGATCCCAAACTTTGCTTTTAAATCCGCCTCCGTCTTGATCTATATTTTTCCATCCGGGTGGTTTAGAAAGTAGATTCTCACCATGGTGATCAACATTTTTCGAGATCCATTCGATTGATCATGATGCCAATCCGTACACTTCGAGTTGAAGCGTGGAACCTTATTGAACCTTGTGCACCAGCTCTGAGTACGAGCCATTTCCTTCTTACTCTTAAAGCCGCAGAGAGCTCTAAGCTGGCCATCTATTTCAAGCAACCCATATTCAAGTGGAAAAATAAAGCTAAAGGTTAAGGATTGTACCCACTTAAAGCTTGTATTGGGTGGTAATAGCCTTGGGATAAGTGTTTCCAGTGGTTCTGTAAGTTCTACTCCCTTGTGCTCTTCTGTGAATTTCTTCACTTCCTTGCAGACTTCTTCAAATGCATCCATGTCCTGATCAAAGCCTTCTATGTCTTCCTCCTCACTTAAGTCATAAACGGGAGGTTGAGAGAAATCTACCTCCGTATCATCTTCGTATTCACTTGGGGAAGATTCTTCGATCTCAGAGAATTCACTTGCGGATGCAAGTTCATTACTAGGAGAACTTGACTTGAGATTATCATCATCAAGGAAACTTGCTTCTTGGATTATTCCGTCTAGTTCTTTAATAAAGACTTGCTTTGGGAGTTGTGCACTATCCTCCTTAGCATCAATTGTAACGTCCTTGACAGAATTTTCCACAATTCTGGATTCCCATGGAAGTTCAGCTTCTCTTATGTCTTCAACCAACTCTTCTTCTTTTACAATGATAGCTTCCTCTACTTGTTCTAGTAGGAAGTCATGCCTTGTTCTGTCTACTGGAGTTTCTAGTATCTCCTTCATACTACGCTCTTCATTAGATTGTCCACATGGGGCTGTGGGAGGTCGTTGAATGTTCGAACGTCTAGAAGATAATTGACTTACTGCTTGCCCAGTTGATGAAGGGTTGTTTGAAGTTGATCTACTGTTTCCTTGAGGCGAACTTCTGATTCTCAGGGTGATGGATTTGGACATGGTACATGGGGAAGTGGTGGTGTTTGGGAGTAATTGGATTGGAATTGGGGTAAATAAGCATAGGGTGGGGCTTGTTGGTAACTACAAGGTTGTCCACCATGTCTATTGGCTTGGTATGCATTGTAGAATGGTCTTTGTCCACGATATCTTGGACGGTGTTGTTGCCTAAAGGGTTGATCAGATCCTATTGGCTCCATCCATCTTTGATTGCTCTGACCTTGATGCATGTTCTTGTTATAACTTTCACTCCTTTCAACAATATTAGAACCAAACTCAAAGCGAGATGGGTGAGAATTCATAGTAGCTAATAAAAATAAAAAAAAGGAAAATAAAGACAAATAAACAAGCAAAAGAAAAGTATTTACAATAACCAATAATAAGGCACACAATTGCAGTTCCCCGGCAATGGTGCCATTTTGACGTTAGGATTTTTGCTAGTAAAGAATTTTATAAAAATAGTCGCGTTGTAGATATAGTTTCTAAACCAACAGAAATCCCTTTGTACAAATGTTTTGGTTGTCACAAGTAATAAACCCCTTAAAAATTGATAACTGAAGTATTTAAACCTCGGGTCGTCTTCTCAAGGAACTACAGGGAAGTATGTTCTTATTATTGGTTATGAAGATTGTAAATTGGGGTTTGAAGATGAGGAACAAGTAATTTAAATGGCAAGTAAAATAAATAAATAACTGTAAAATAAACTTTTGGCAAGGTATGAGAAATTGGAAGTCCTATCCTAGTTATCCTTATCAATGATGATGAAAATTGAATCTTAATTCCACTTAGTTAACCTTTACTTAAAGTAAAGGAATGTCAAGCGACTAATTAGTTTGATCTTCGGATCCTAGTTACTTCCTAAGAAAAGATTGGAGTTATTAAAGTTCAATTCAATTAGCAAAGGTAACAATTATCAATCATGTTGAGTTTAATAACTCCTGAGTTACTAATTTATTAACCAAGACCAAAAGGGAAAAAGTAGATCTATTCGAATAAAAATGTCTTCAGATTGGAAGCAACAGTAACATAAATAAAAGAGAGCAATAATAAACTGAAATACCTCAAATAACATTAATTAAAAGAATCATCTGTAACATAGAAAAGTTCATAAATTGAATTGAGAAAATAAGTAATTAAAAAGGAATATTGAACCTGATAAAAAGGGGCAATCATGAAAGCAAGAAAAATCCTAAATCCTAATCCTAAGAGAGAGAGAGGAGAGAACCTCTCCCTAAAAACTACATCTAAATCATGAATAGTGAATAATTGGAGACTCTCCTCGAATAGATGCATTCCCCCACTTCATAACCTCTGATCTGTGACTTCTGGACTTGGATTTGGGCCAAAAAGGGCTTTAGAAATCGCTAGGAGCATTTTCTGTAATTTATGGTGCATGGCCTCTGTCACGCATCCTCGTGGGTCACGCGGTCGCGTCATCTGGAGTTTTCCTTATCACGCGGTCACTTCAGTCATGCGTCCGCGTCATCTGCGTTTCGCTTAAGGCGCGCGATCGCGTCAATCACGTGGTCGCATCACTGCCATTTCGCGCTGGCATGCGGCCGCGTCGTCCATGCGATCGCCTCACTGCCAATTTCTCCAAAAACTCCGTTTTGTGCTTTCCTTCCATTTTTGTATGTTTTCTTTCCATCCTTTAAGTCATTCCTGCCTTAGAAGATCTGAAACTACTCAACACACGAATTACGGCATCGAATGGAAATAAAGGGTAATTAAAATAATTATGTTTAAAGCATAGGAAATATGTTTTTTTCACATACATCACATAATAAGGAAGGGAAAGTAAAACCATGCAATTTTCATGAATAAGTGAGTGAAGGATTGAATAAATCACCTAAATTGAGCACAAAATATATCATAAAATATGGGTTTATCAAAGCCTCAGCTCATAACTCTTGTGCAAAACAACTGTTCTTTTGGAGGAAGTGCTCAAGAGGACCCTAATGAACATCTCACTAAATTCCAAAGGATATGTGACACAGTTAAATCTAATGGTGTTCATCCTGACACCTATAGATTGCTATTGTTTCCATTTTCTTTGAGGGACAAGGCATCAAAATGGCTAGAATCATTTCTAAAGGAAAGCTTGACAACCTGGGAGGATGTAGTGAACAGATTCTTAACAAGTTTCTACCTCCACAAAAAGTAAACAGGCTAAGAACTGAAGTGCTGATATTCAGACAGCAGGATGGTGAGACTATTTATGAAACATGGGAGAGGTTCAAGGATTTGACAAGGAAATGCCCCCTGATATGTTTAATGAGTGGGTGCAACTTAATATCTTTTATGAAGGGCTGAATTGTGAATCAAAGAAAGTTGTAGACCACTCATCTGGAGGTTCCCTTAACAAGAAGAAGACCATTGAAGAATCCATTGATGTTATAGAGACAGTGGCTGACAATGAGTATTTTTATGCCTCAGACAGAAGCAACAACAGGGGAGTCTTAGAATTAAACCAAATGGATGCAATCCTGGCCCAGAATAAGATGATCACCAAGCAATTGGCTGAATTGACCAAGCAAATAGAGAAGAATCAGGCTGCAGCTATCCACACTCAACCATCACCTCAAGGAGAGTTGGACATAGATGAAGGAGTTAACTAGGAGGAAGCTAATTACCTTGGAAATTTATCTAGGCAAGCTCATGATCCATATTCTAAAACCTATAACTCTGGTTGGAGGAACCACCCAAACTTTGGGTAGGGAAACCAACAAAACCAAGGCCAAGACCACACAGATCACACAATCCAACCCAGTATAACAACTCCACTTACTAAAACTCCAACCAAAGACCATACCAGACCATACAAAACACTTATTCATAGCCACCATACCAAAGCCATAATAACCACTCTCAACACCCCAATTTCAACCAACCATCACCACATGGTGATGACAGAATGGCCAAAATAAAAGCTATGTTTTCAAACCTTTGCAAGGAGTCTAAAGACATGAAAAAAATTCAGGGAAGAAGTAACATCTAGTCTGCAAAATCAAGATGCTGCCACTCAGAAACTTGAAGCACAAGTTGAATACTTGTCCAAGCGAGCCCCTGGCTACAGCTCCAGTAATGCCACCAAGACAACTTCAAGAGAGGAATGCAAAGCTATTACCCTTAGAAGTGGAAGGGAATTGACAGAGAATTCAAGGGAGACTCAAGAGGAGAAAGTAGAGGGTAGTTCAGATGACAAGGAAGAAGCACACACTTCTGCTCCCAATCCATAAAAAAAAAAAGAAGTTCTAAGGCCATATATCCCAAAGGCTTCTTACCCTCAGCACTTAATGAAGAATTCAAAGGACAACCAATTCTCCAAATTTTTGGAGATTTTCAAGAAACTTCATATCAACATTCCCTTTGCTGAAGCACTAGAGCAAATGCCACTCTATGCTAAGTTTCTGAAGGAATTAATGACCAAGAAGAGGAGCTGGAGGAATGATGAAACTGTGGTATTAACTGAAGAATGTAGTGCTATCATCCAACACAAGCTGCCTCAAAAATTGAAAGACCCAGGAAGCTTCCAAATTCCTTGTATAATAGGGGAAATAACATTTGAAAAAGCCTTACGTGACTTGGGAGCCAATATAAATTTGATGTCCTTAACTATGATGAAAAGAATGAAGATTGAGGAAGCCAAACCAACAAGAATGGCCCTCCAATTGGCAGATCGGTCATTCAAATTTCCTCATGGAATAGTAGAAGACTTGTTAGTGAAAGTAGGAGACTTCATCTTCCCTGCTGACTTTGTGGTATTAGATATGGAGGAAGAAGCTAAGGCTTCAATAATTTTGGGGAGGCCGTTTTTAGCTACTGCTGGAGCCATCATTGATGTCCAAAAGGGTGAACTTACCCTTAGGCTACATGATGAGAGAATGGTATTCAATGTATTCAAGGCCATGAGCTATCCACCAGAGTCACTAGGAGAGTGTATGAGGCTAGATGCAGTGGAAACTGTGATGCAAGAAACCTTTGAAGAAGTACTTGAAGGATTTACAGAGGGTGATTCCATGTTAAACGTTGAGGTTGCTGATGACAATTCAGCTGAAGTGTCTATTCCAAGCACATCAAAGGAAAGGAAAAAGGAGAAAGAAGCACCCAAACTGGAGCTGAAAGCACTGCCTCCTACTCTTAAGTATGCATACTTGGGAAGTGATGGAAGTTACCCAGTGATCATCAATTCTGCCCTTAGTCAAGAACAGGAAGAGGAATTAATCAAGGTGCTGCAAAAGCACCAAGATGCCATTGGATGGACCCTTGCTGACTTAAAAGGGATAAGCTCATCCATATGCATGCACAAGATCTTACTGGAAGATGATGCCAAACCCTCCATTCAAGCCCAAAGAAGACTAAATCCTGTCACGAAAGAAGTGGTCCAAAAAGAGGTTATAAAGCTATGGCAGGCGAGAGTAATCTATCCCATTTTAGACAACCCATGGTGAGCCCTATCCATGTGGTTCCAAAGAAAAGAGGGATCACAGTTGTACCCAATGAGAAAAATGAACTCATCCCCCCAAGAATAGTAACAGGTTGGAGGATGTGCATTTACTATAGAAAACTCAATGAGGCAACAAGAAAAGATCATTTTCCACTCCCTTTCATGGATTAGATGCTGGAGAGATTGGTAGGACATGCATATTACTGTTTTCTTGATGGATACTCGGGATACAATCAAATAGTGGTTGACCCTGGAGATCAAGAGAAAACCTCATTTACCTGTCCATATGGAGTTTTTGCTTACAGGCGCATGCCTTTTGGATTGTGTAATGCCCCTGCAACTTTCCAAAGATGCATGTTGTTTATTTTTTCAGACATGATTGAAAAGTTCATTGAAGTCTTCATGGATGATTTCTCAGTTTTTGGAGATTCCTTCCCTAATTGCCTAAATCATCTTGCCTTAGTGTTAAAAAGGTGCCAAGAGACAAACCTAGTTCTAAACTGGGAGAAATGCCACTTTATGGTGACAGAGGGGATTGTCCTTGGTCATAAAATTTCAGGAAAAGGCATAGAAGTAGACAAAGCTAAGGTGGAATTAATTGAGAAATTACCTCCACCTAGCAATGTCAAGGTAATTAGGAGTTTTTTAGGCCATGCTGGTTTCTACAGAAGGTTTATCAGAGATTTTTCCAAAATTGCAAAGCCTTTGAACAACCTATTAGTTTCTGATACACCTTTTATGTTTGATCAAAAATGCACAATAGCATTTGAAAAACTGAAAAGAGAACGTTCCTCAGCACCTATTATTACCCCACCTGATTGGAATTTGCCTTTTGAACTGATGTGTGATGCATCAAACTTTGCTGTTGTGGCAGTGCTGGGGCAGAGGAAAGGCAATTTAGTGTATGTTATATATTATGCCAGCAAGGTTTTGAATGAAACTCAAAGGAATTATACCACTATTGAGAAAGAATTACTGGCAATAGTGTTTGCATTTGACAAGTTTAGATCATATCTCATTGGATCTAAAGTGATTATTTTTACTGATCATGCAGCACTAAAATATTTACTTACAAAACAAGAGTCAAAACCGAGATTGATAAGGTGGATTTTGCTATTGCAGGAATTTAACATTGAGATTAAAGATAAGAAGGGAGTGGAGAACAAAGTAGCAGATCATTTGTCCAGAATTCCCTGTGAAGAAGGTAGCACCCACAAATCAAGTGTCAATGAATTCTTCCTTGATGAGTAATTAATGCTGGTTCACAAGGCACCCTAGTTTGCAGACATTGCCAATTTTAAGGCTACTAGGGAAGTCCCTTCAATGATCAACAAGCATCAAAAGAGGAAACTCATCAATGATGCAAAATATGTTATTTGGGATGAGCCATACTTATTCCAAAAATGCTCAGATGGATTTCTCAGAAGATGTATTTCAGAAGAAGAGGGAAGAGAGGTTTTATGGAATTGTCATGGTTCTTGCTATGGAGGCCATTTTGGAGCGGAAAGAACTGCAGCAAAAGTCTTGCAGTGCAGGTTATTTTGGCCCACTATCTTCAAAGATGCACGAGAGCTAGTGAAGAATTGTAATGAATGTCAGCGGATTGGAAATTTGCCAAAAATGAATGCCACAAAAAACTGATTTATTATGGAGATTGATTCATTTTTTTCATATCCAATTAATTTGGTAGTCCTATTTAATGGGTGAAGGCCATTGTAACCCCTACAAATGATAACAAGGTAGTTGATGAGCGGATATTTTATACGCTTTTTGGGGATAATTTCATATAGTTTTGAGTATGTTTTAGTTAGTTTTTAGTCTATTTCTATTAGTTTTTAGGAAAAATTCATATTTCTGGACTTTACTATGAGTTGTGTGTTTTTCTGTAATTTCAGGTATTTTTCTGGCTGAAATTGAAGGAGCTGAGCAAAAATTTGATTCAGGCTGAAAAAGGACTGCTGATGCTGTTGGATTCTGACCTCCCTGCACTCAAAATAGATTTTCTGGAGCTACAGAACTCGAAATGGCATGCTTCCAATTGCGTTGGAAAGTAGACATCCAGGGCTTTCTAGCAATATATAATAGTCCATACTTTGCACAAGAATAGACGACGTAAACCGGCGTTCAACGCCAGTCCTCTGCCCAATTCTGGCGTCCAGCGCCAGAAAAGGATCAAAAGCTGGAGTTGAACGCCCAAACTGGCATAAAAACTGGCGTTCAACTCCACAAATGGCCTCTGCACGTGAATTGCTTAAGTCTCAGCCCCAGCACACACCAAGTGGGCCCCAGCACACACCAAGTGGGCCCCAGAAGTGGATCTCTGCATCATCCATCATAGTTTATCCAATTTTTGTAAACCTAGGCTACTAGTTTAGTATTTAAACAACTTTTAGAGACTTATTTTGTATCTCATGACATTTCAGATCAAAACTTTGTATTCTCTGACGGCATGAGTCTCTAAACCCCATTGTTGGGGGTGAGGAGCTCTGCTGTGTCTCGATGAATTAATGCAAGTATTTCTGTTCTTCTATTCAAACATGCTTGTTCCTATCTAAGATATTCATTCGCGCTTAACTGTGATGAAGGTGATGATCAGTGACATTCATCACCTTCCTCAAACCATGAACGTGTGCCTGACAACCACCTCCGTTCTATATCCGATTGAATGAGTATCTCTGAGATCTCTTAATCAGAATCTCCGTGGTATAAGCTAGAACTGATGGCGGCATTCATGAGAATCCGGAAAGTCTAAACCTTGTCTGTGGTATTCCGAGTAGGATTCAAGGATTGAATGACTGTGACGAGCTTCAAACTCCTGAAGGCTGGGCGTTAGTGACAGATGCAAAAGGATAGTAAATCCTATTCCAACCGGATCGAGAACCAACCGGTGATTAGCCGTGCTGTGACAGAGCGCGTGAGCGTAGTTTTCACTGGAAGGATGGAAGGTAGCCATTGACAACGGTGATCCACCAACACACAGCTTGCCATAGGAGGACGTGCGTGCGTGAATCAGAAGACAGAGGAAAGCAGAGATTCAGAAGTCAAAGCATCTCCAAAACTCCAACATATTCTCCATTACTGCACAACAAGTAACCTTTAATTTATGCTCTCTTGGTTATTCACAATTCAACTGATAAACATAATTGACTTCCTGACTAAGATTTACAAGATAACCATAGATTGCTTCAAATCAATAATCTCCATGGGATTCGACCCTTACTCACGTGAGGTATTACTTGGACGACCCAGTGCACTTGCTGGTTAGTGGTACGCGTTGTGAAAAGTGTGATTCACAATTCGTGCACCAGTAGTCTGAACTTTCTCAGAAAGAATATTTTAGCCGTTTTGGAGTTCCAGAGCACTCATCAGTAATGGAGGAAGCCATTTTGCACAGGCCTAGAGACCTTCCTATATGTCAGTTGACTATCCGTTAACATAAACATGCTCAGAAAGGAACGAGGTTTAGGTCTGGAATTGCCTCAAGAAAGACTGGTCAAAGAAGCTGGATGAAGCCTTTGGCACAGACACTTTAAGACATGGATGTCTCCATATCCTGGTATATGGAAGGTTTTCATTGCCATTAGAGCTTGACACAAGCTTTCTCGGCTCCAGGTTATGACTTTGATATGGCTGTTGTAAAACTCTTGCATTGCAAGAATTGAAGATTTATCCAGCTATGAAATGCCAAATTTAAAGAGGTCTGGAAAAATGACTCAAGTGGACCCTTTGAAGGAAAATGTTACTGGTTCATAGAGAAATTTTGTAAAAAAATAAGATGGTGTTCTTTTTTCACTAGTTCACCTTATGGATCATATCAGGAAGCTCAAAGTGTTCTTCATTCTGTGACATAGATCTTAAAATCTTAAGTTGGTGTTCCTTGGCATGTTTTCCCATCAAAATGTTAGAAAGCTTAGTCAACAATTCTAAGTCTTGTACATCTAAGTTTCTCCTCTCATAAATTCATAGAAAATCAAGAATTCTCTAAAAGTGTGTTTCTATTCAATTTGCAAGACTAAGTAATGTTAATTCTAGTTTGTTTAATTTCATAAAATAATTGATGTCTAATGATATCCCAACTTGCTCAAAACTTGTTTGTGTTTACAATCTAAGTTGTAACTTTACAAATTACAGATGTAACAGTTATTTCAATCTTGTTAAGTATTGATGTTTATCATTTAAAAGAAAATATCAGTAATGGAATAGTCACAACAATGTGATGAAAGTACAGAACTGGTCATATGTCTAATCTATGCTTCATATTGTAAAT
>NC_092051.1:89428203-89502788 GCF_003086295.3 Arachis hypogaea | reverse complement strand
GGTGACCCTGGACCGTGTTGGTGTCTTGTCATATTGGTGGACGTACTTTTCATGATTGTATGTGTGATCTAGGGACTTGTGTAAGCATCATGCTGCTTTCTATCTTTATTCGTTGAACTTAGCTCCATTAAAGAAGTCGGTGGCAAAATTTGCCTTAGACGATAAAAGTGTGATCACTGTGATGGGAATAGCAGAAGACTACTTGTGGCGATCAAGGACTTGGTATTTCCAGTTAACTTTTACATCCTTGAAATGCCCCCAACAGAGAATAGAAGCGCCTCCTCTGTTCACTTGGTAGACCCTTTCTTAAGACCTCTAAATTCAAGCTAGATGCCTTCGCGACACATATTTCTTTGAGGTCGGAGACAAGACTATCAAGTTCAATTTGGAAGAAGCCATGAAATACCTCTCAAAGAGCATTACGTTCTCCGATGTGATGTAATCGATGAGGTGGTAGCGGAGGTACGAAGAGGAGACCACAACAAGTTGTGCTACCCTATTGTTGTTGAAAGAGACGGATGACCAAGAGGGTGAACAAGAGAAAGTTGTTGAGAATGAACTCCATGAGCTTGATGAAAAGGAACCTCAACTTGAGGCAAAGAGTGAAATAAAGCCTCTTCCATCTCATTTGAAGTATGCTTTCTTAGGGACAACCAAAGGTTTTCGGTCATTATTGCTAGTGAGCTTTCTAGTGAAGAAGAAGAAAACTCCTAGATGTTCTGAGAAAGTACAAGAAAGCAATTGGTTGGAGCCTGGCCGATATTGTGGGGATTGACCCCCGCAAGTGCATGATTGTATCTTTTTCCAAGAGAGAGATCGCCGGTTAGGCAACCTCAAAGAAGGCTCAACCCCATCCTTGATGTGGTAAAGAAGGAGGTCACTAGGCTACTTGATGCGGTATCATATATCCAATTTCTGACAGTGAATGTGTGAGCCGGTCTAGGTTTTCCCAGAATCGGGCTCACTACGGTTAAAAAGGATGATGGTGAAGTGGTCACCAAGAGAGTACAGAACGCTTGGCGGGTGTGCATCGATTATAGAAGGTTGAACGCCCCTACAAGGAAGGACCACTACCCTTTGCCCTTTATTGATCAGATGTTGGACCGATTAGCAGGTAAATCCCATTATTGCTTTCTTGATGGCTTCACTGGTTACTTCCAGATTCACATTGCTCCTGATGATCAGGAAAAAACCACATTCACTTGTCCTTTTGGCACCTTCGCTTACAAAAGGATGCCATTTGGCTATCAATGCACTTGCTACTTTTCAGCGGTGTATGACCAGTGTCTTTCCCGATCTGATGGAGAATTGTCTGGAAGTCTTTATGGATGACTTCAGTATTTATGGAATTCATTGATTGTTGCTTAGAGAACTTGGCCAAAGTCTTAGCTAGATGTGTTGACACTAACCTTGTCCTAAATTTTGAAAAATGTCACTTCATGGTGAGACAAGGTATAGTGTTAGGACATGTAGTATCTAATGAAGGCATTTCTGTAGACTTGGCCAAGGTCGATGTTATCACCAATTTACCTCACCCCTCATCTGTGAGGGAACACCGTTCCTTTTTAGGGCATGCAGGATTTTACAGGAGCTTTATTAAGGATTTCAGCAAGATTGCTTTGCCATTGTTGCGCCTACTCCAAAAAGATGTGGACTTTGAGTTTGACAGTGCATGTGTGAATGCGTTTGAGGAGTTAAGGAGTGTTCTTACCACGGCACGATTGTGTGAGGCCCCAACTAGACGCAGCCATTCGAGATATAGGCGATGCGTCAAACCATGCTGTAGGTGCCGCGCTTGCACAGCGCGATAGTAAACTCCCTTATGTCATTACTTATTGAACGATCTAATTTCTGCTAGTAAAGAAATTCGCAAATATAATCACGTTGTAAGTATAGTTTCTAAACCAACAAAGAGTCCTTTCGTACAAAAGTTTTGGTTGTCACTAAGCAAACCCAATAAATTTATAACCGAAGTATTTAAACCTCGGATCATATCTCAAGAATTGCAGGAAAGTATGATTTATTATTGGTTACAGAAAAAGATATATTTTTGGGTTTTTGAAATAGGGAACAAGTAATTTAAATGGCAAGAAAAGTAAATTAATAATTATAAAACTCTTGGCAAGGTATGAGAACTGGAAATCCCCATCCTAGTTATCCTTATCAGGTGTGATGAGAATTGTTATTGCTTTCCACTTAGTTAACCTTACTAAATAAAGGAAAGTCAAGTGGACTATCAACTTGATTCCTCAAGTTAGTCAACTCTGTGGAAAGACTAGCTTTAGAGGGATCCAAATCAATCAGCAGTTTTCAATTTCAATCAACCACTGAGTTTGACAACTCAAGTGTCACCAATTATTTAACCAAAGCAAAGGGGGAAAACGCTAAATTATTTATATCATAAATAGAAGGAAACAATCCTAAATCTGAAATACCTCAAATTATATTAAATAAAGATATCAATTCTAACATGAGAGTTCATAAGCCAATTTGGCAACATAAGTAATTAGCAGTGAATAGAGCAACTAAAGTAATAGAGTAAATAAAAGTTGAAGAGAAACATAAATTAAAGAAACATTAGACTTGGAATGAAGAATTAACCATAAAATAAGAGAAATCCTAATCCTAAACCTAAGAGAGAGGAGAGAGCCTCTCTCTCTAGAAAACTACATCTAAAACCTAAAATTGTGAATAATGAATGTTCTCTCTATTGTCTCTATTGATTTCCCTTCTCTAGTTCAATTCTGTGTTTCTGGGCTTGGATTTGGGCCAAAAGGGCCCAGAATCACTGGAGCGATTCTGCAATTTTCTGCATGTGGCGTCCCGTCACGCGTGTGCTGGGTCACGCGTGCGCATCATTTGAGTTTTTCCTTGTCACGATATCGTCAATTACGCATATGCGTCGTTGTGCTCTGCACCAATCACGCGTGCGCGTCGTTCATGCGTGCGCGCGAAAGAACGGAGATTGATGGTTTAGAAGTTATAGTAACCTCGTTGATAGTATAGTTACTAACCAGCAATCAACCTTTCTTACAAAAGTTTGGTTGTCACAAGTAACAAACCCCTTTAAAATTAATAACCGAGTATTTAAACCTCCGGTCGTCTCTCAGGATTGCAGGGAAGTATGTTCTTATTATTGGTTATGAGTCTGTAATTCGGGGTTTTGAGTAAGGAAGAAGATGTTAATGATAAGAAAATAAATAGTAATAATAAAATAAACCTTGCAAGGTAATAGAATTGGAGTCCTTCCTTATCGATTGTGATGAGATTGGATTTAATCCCACTTTGTTAACCTTAACTATGAGGTAAATCAAGTGGATTAATAGCTTATCCTCAGGTCCTAGTCAATTCCTATGGAAAGACTAGAGTTATGAAGCAACTCCATTTAACCATACTTTATTTGACAGCTAAGCGTACCATTACTTAACCAAGCAAAGAAGAAAATATCTAAATTAATAAAAGTATCAATATATAAGCAAAGCAACTAAATGAAAACTCAAATAAATAATTAAAAATCAAACCTGAATGTAGCATAAAAAAAAATAAAATAATTAAAAGTATATAAAAAAGTAAAAATAAAAAGAAACATAACCTGATGAAGAAGAAATATCCAAATAAAACTAAATCTAAGAGAGAAGAGAGCCTTCTCTCTAAAAACATCTAAAACTAAATTAAATTGAGCTTGTAATTATGAATGAATGGATTCTCCCACTTTATAGCCTTTAATCTATGTTTTCTGGGCCGCAAACTGGGTCGAAAACAGCCCAGAAATCGCTGGAGAAGAAATCTGCCACGCTGATTTTCGTCACTGCGACGATCCACTGGATCACATGTTCGCATCACCTAGCTTCAGGGCAACCATGGTATGTTATATATCAAATAGAAGCCCCGGATGTTAGCTTTCCAACGCAACTAAACTGCGTCGTTTGAACCTCTGTAGCTAAAGTTATAGCCATTTGAGTGCGAAGAGGTCAGGCTGGACAGCTTAGCAATTTCTCCAACTTTTTGTATTCCTTCCACTTTGCATGCTTCCTTTCCATCCTCTGAGCCATTCCTGCCCTGTAATCTCTGAAATCACTTAACACACATATCAAGGCATCTAATGTTAATAAGAGAGGATTTAAACATAGGGAACTTAAGGCTAAAGAAGCATGTTTTCAATCAAAGCACATAATTAGGAAGGCAAATGTAAAAATATGCAAATAGTATGAATAAGTGGGTAAAGAGTTGATAAAAACCACTCAATTGAGCACAAGATAAACCATAAAATAGTGGTTTATCAACCTCCCACACTTAAACATTAGCATGTCCTCATGCTAAGCTCAAGAGAAACTATAAAGGGGTGAAGAGGAATGGTAGAATGTATAAAATGCAACCTATCTATATGAATGCAACTACATGCAAAATGTTTCTACCTACTTAGTTAAAAGTAAACAAATCCTTCAAGAAGAAATATGAACTGGATTTCACTAATTCAAATCATGAAAATGAAGTACAAATAGACTTGCAAGAAGAAAATAGCTCATGAAAGCAGGGAACAAGGAATTGAGCATCGAACCCTCACTGGTAGTGTATACACTCTAATCACTCAAGTGTTTAAGGTTCGATTCTCTCAATTCTCTAATAACCTTGCTTTCTAAGGCTTGATTTTCTTCTACCAATCAACAAAAATTTAATGCACAAATACACAAATCAAGAGGTCTTTTAAGGGTTATAATAGGGTTAGGGTCAAAGTAGGATTGTATTTGGTCAAGTGGACTAAAATCTGAATCCTTAATTAACTTAAACTTTCCACCTAACTTTAGATAATCCATGTAATCATAATACCACATCTAACTATCCATTAACCATGTTTTCCACATATTCATGCATTCTAATTTCAAGTACAGTACATATGCATTGCTTTCACCACTTACTTTAGGGCATTTTGTCCCCTTTTTGCTTAATTGCTCTTTTTTCTTTTCTTTTTCTCACTTCTTTATATATATATATATATATATATATATTATATATATATATATATATATATATATATATTTTTTTTTTTTCTTTTCTTTTATTTTTCTCAATACATATGATTAAATTATTGGATGCATGAATCATGTCCTAAACATTTTTTTTTCACATTTTCAGAAAATTCTAACATACTCAATTCTCAAACCAAATGTTTCCAAATTCAACTTTCCCCATACTTAATTCATGAGCACTCTCACTAGTCTAAGCTAACCAAGGATTCAAATTAAGGACATTATTGTTTTCTGCTTAGAGTTAATGATGTGCTAAAGTATAGAACAAAGGGTATAATAGGCTCAACATTGGTTTGCAAAGAATAATGAAAGGGTAAGGCCATATGGGTATGTAAGCTCAGTGAAACAAAGGACTCAATCATGTAAGTGTATGCATACATCAAACAATGGAAATATAAAATTAAGTACGACAAAGATCACAATTTTAGAGAGAAAAACACATACCAAAAATAAAATATTGGTTGGTAAAATGCAACCAATCAAATAGGCTCAAAATCTCACAGGTTTTGTGTGTTCAAGCTCTAAACCATGTTCCAGTATAATATTTCTTCAAACAAGTGTAACATTAATTTTTTATTCAAATTAGTAAAATACTCTAAAAAGTTTCTTGAAAAAGAAAATATTACTTCAACCAAGTGGTAAAATATGCATAAAATTAATCTAACATGGAATCAAACATGCAAATGGAACAACTAATAAGGAAAATAAAATATTGGTGTTGAGATAGAAGAGTAACTAACCCATGGAGATCGGTATCGACCTCCCCACACTTAAAGATTGCACCGTCCTCGGTGCATGCTAAGATGTGCAAGTGGATAGGTTGCTTCAACTGACGCTTTTCTCATCAAGGAATGTGCGTAGGAACTTGTTTGTCTCTCCTATGTAAACGTCTTCCGGTTCTCTTCCTGGTGGCCATCCTGAAAGAAAAAGGGAAGAAAAGTAACCCATAATAAAGATAGAAAATAAATAAAATATGGGTGTTAATGCCAGATAATAAGGAGCTCATTTACATGGAAGCTTCAACATGTACGTGAGAAAACAATAGAGGCACATGGCATACCAGTGGTGCAGAATTTGCAACAAAGGGGAGGAGTGTGGGTAATGAAAATATCAATATAAATTCATGTCAATGCAAATGAAGTGCAAGTATCATAAAAGATTGGCATTGGCAGGTAATTAATATTATCCCACAGTGTAAAATAAGTCACTAAGCACCAAAATAATTCAAGAAAGGATGCAACAGTTGAATAAGAACATTTAACACCAATGGTAAAATAATAAATTTAGAAAAGAAAAATAAAAATATGCACAAATTTAAAATACAATGAATGAAATATACAAGTAAATTAAGTAAAATAGAATGAAGGTAAAAAAGAATGAGAAGTGAAAGAAATAAAGTAAGAAAGAAAGAAGAAAAAAGAAAAGATAGAAGAGACTAGGATTAGAAAAGAAAGGACAAGATAATTGGCGCTGATCTGGATAAGTTGTGCGGCGCAGGCGACGCAGACGCGTGGGGTACGCGTGGATGAGCATTGTGACCCAAAAGGCGCAAACACGCAAGGCACGTGTACACGTGGGTAGAAGAATGTTGGCACTCCAACACTAAGTCAAACGCTAATGACAGCAAATTTATCTGGTTTATAAGAAAGGCATTTGAGTCAACGTTGGCCATCAGACGTTGACTCCAACTTGAAGCACCAGAACTTGCAATTCAAACAGATCTCTTCTCAACAGCCAGGGACACCAATTGGAGCAACTTCAACCCAATTTCATCAAGGCCAAAAGCCCAATTCAGAGATTGAAGATCAATGGAAGAAAGTGTATAAATAGCTTAGAATTTAAGTTAGAGAGGACTTTTATTTCATTTTTACTTTTTAGCTTAATTTACATTTCCTGTAATTCTTTCAATTTCGCAATGTATCCTTCGATTCCATTTTCCATTTTGAGAGCTATGAACAACTAAACCCCTTTCATTGGGTTAGGGAGCTCTGTGTAATTCAATGGATCAATATTAGTTTTCATTCATCTTCTTTCGTTTCTCTTGATTTTGCTAGAAAGCTTTCGTTCTTCATCCAATTGGATAGTTATCTTGGGAAAGAAGCTATTCATAATTGGATTTCCTCTGAACCTTGGAAGAGGAATGATGAGATCATGCTAGAAATGCTTTCTCACAATGGATTAGATTGGGGTTTGGATGGATATAGTGACATGTAATCCTACCAATACTTTGATCTATGAATTTGTGTGGTATAATCAGTGACCAAACTTCATCTATTCCCATGAGCACTTAAATCAAGGAATTCGGCAATTGTTCATGCTTAGAGAGATTAGATTGCCAATGAATTGGGATCTAATCACCTAAGATTGCCAAGGAGATCAATGAATGCATTGATTGAGGAAGAGATGAAAATGAACTTGATCTAGAGAATTATCACATCTCCTAACCCTAATGAGCTTCCCTATCTCTGATCTACCCATTCTTTTATATTCTGCGTCTTTAATTTCATGCTTAACACCCATTCCCATTTAATTTCTTGCAATTTAAGTTTCTGTTTTTTATATCCTGCAATTTAATTTCTGCCTCTTTAATTTCTTACAATTTAAGTTTCCTGCCAATTTTACTTTCTGCAATCCCAATTCAATTCTGATTTCGCTCAACTAGCACAATTCTCCAATTAACATTGATCAATCTACCAATCCCTATGGGATTCGACCTCACTCTACAGTGAGTTTTTACTTGACGACAACCCGGTGCACTTGCCGGTAGGAAATTGTTGAGAGACAGTTTTCGGGTGAATCAAGTTTATGGCGCCATTGCTGGGGATTGGTTTTGTATTGACAATTACTAAATTGGAGGATAACTAGATTGAGCACTTTTCTTTTTGTTTGATTAATTGAATTCTGATTTCAGTCGTTCATTGTTGTTATCTACAATTTTTAGTTATTTTTCTTGAATTTATCTTTACTTCTTTACTTTCCAGCAAAACTAACCCACTAACTCATTAACTGTTTGATTAATTGCCTCAATTGCTCTAACCATACTTTTTCATTAATTGTGAAATTCTTCACTTGCTGGTTGCTGCTTGTTGTGCTACTTGTATGACAGGTAGAAGAGAGGTTTCAACCTCCTTTGATAGTGAACCGGAAAGAACCTTTATGAGATTAATAAGGAAAGCAAGAGGAAAAAGGGCTATTGGTGTAGAAGAAGAGGAGGAAGACTTAGATATAACCATGGTGGATGATATGGAAAACCATCATGAAGGAGAGGTGAATAATCATGCCAGAAGAGGTGCAGCCAACCCTGCTGGACAAGAGAGGAGAGTTCTGGGATCATACATCAATCCAAACCCAGGAAAATGTGATAGTAGCATTCAAAAGCCAACTATCCATGCTAATAATTTCGAATTGAAGCCTGACGTTAGGATTTTTGCTAGTAAAGAATTTTATAAAAATAGTCGCGTTGTAGATATAGTTTCTAAACCAACAGAAATCCCTTCGTACAAATGTTTTGGTTGTCACAAGTAACAAACCGCTTAAAAATTGATAACCGAAGTATTTAAATCTCGGGTCGTCTTCTCAAGGAACTGCAGGGAAGTATGTTCTTATTATTGGTTATGAAGATTGTAAATTGGGGTTTGAAGATGAGGAACAAGTAATTTAAATGGCAAGTAAAATAAATAAATAACTGTAAAATAAAATTTTTGGCAAGGTATGAGAAATATTAGAAGTCCTATCCTAGTTATCCTTATCAATGATGATGAAAATTGAATCTTAATTCCACTTAGTTAACCTTTACTTAAAGCAAAGGAATGTCAAGCGACTAATTAGTTTGATCTTCAAATCCTAGTTACTTCCTAAGAAAAGATTGGGATTATTGAACTTCAATTCAATTAGCAAAGGTAACAATTATCAATCATGTTGAGTTTGATAACTCCTGAGTTACTGATTTCTTAACCAAGACCAAAAGGGAAAAAGTAGATCTACTTGAATAAAAATGTCTTCAGATTGGAAGCAACAGTAACATAAATAAAAGAGAGCAATAATAAACTGAAATACATCAAATAATATTAATTAAAAGAATCATCTGTAACATAGAAAAGTTCATAAATTGAATTGAGAAAATAAGTAATTAAAAACGAATATTGAACCTGATAAAAAGGGGAAATCATGAAAGCAAGAAAAATCCTAAATCCTAATCCTAAGAGAGAGAGGAGAGAACCTCTCCCTAAAAACTACATCTAAATCATGAATAGTGAATAATTGGAGACTCTCCTCGAAAGGATGCATTCCCCCACTTCATAACCTCTGATCTGTGCCTTCTGGACTTGGATTTGGGCCAAAAAGGCCTTCAGAAATTGCTAGGAGCATTTTTTGTAATTTTTGGTGCGTGGCCTCTGTCACGTGTCTGCGTGGGTCACGTGGTCGCGTCATCTGGAGTTTTCCTTATCACGCGATCGCTTTAGTCATGCATCCGCGTCATCTGCGTTTCGCTTAAGGCGCGCGATCGCGTCAATCACGCGGTCGCGTCACTGCCATTTCGCGCTGGCATGCGGCCGCGTCGTCCATGCAATCACGTCACTGCCAGTTTCACCAAAAACTCCGTTTTGTGCTCTCCTTCCATTTTTGTATGTTTCCCTTCCATCCTTTAAGTCATTCCTGCCTTAGAAGATCTGAAACTACTCAACACACGAATCACGGCATCGAATGGAAATAAAGGGTAATTAAAATAATTATGTTTAAAGCATAGGAAACATGTTTTTTTCACATACATCACATAATAAGGAAGGAAAAGTAAAACCATGTAATTTTCATGAATAAGTGAGTGAAGGATTGAATAAATCACCTAAATTGAGCATAAAATATATCATAAAATATGGGTTTATCAACCTCCCCACACTTAAACAATAGCATGTCCTCATGCTAAATCCAAGATAAACATTAAGGTAAGGTTAAAGTGGTGGAATCTCATGCAATGCGATCTATTCTCAATGCAGCTACCTAAATGAATCATGCAATTCTAATTGTTATTCACTTGTATATAAAACTTACATGTAGTTAAATTAATTCACATTCTCAAGGAATCATATATGCATAGCCAAACCTTAGATAATGATAAAGCACTTTTACAATTGAGATGGGAAAGAAAAATATTTTACAAACTTGCAAGACAATTAACAATTTAAGCAGAGATATATGTTGATGAGCTATTGAACCCTCACTGAATTTTGTGTTTACTCTCTAGTCACTCAGTGTTTATTAGGTTAATCATTCTATTCTTATTTTTATCCTTACTTTCTATAACTTTTTTCTTCATCTAATCAATCAACAATTATAGAATATAGGCATACAAAAATCATGAGGTCTTTAATTAAGGTTGTAATGGGGCCAAGTTAAGGTAAGGGTATATGTATAAGGCTAAGTGAGCTAATAAGTGAATCCTTGATTAGTCTAAGATCTCACCTAACATACATACTTTGTAAGGCAAGAATTTCTTTACCTATTCACCCAAATTTTCCCACTTTTGATGTTACATGCTCATGCATTAGTTTTAATTTTGTCCCATGTGCATTGCTTTATTTTGCATTTGGGGAATTCTTTTGTATCCCCTTTATTCAAATACTGAAAAATAAATTTTTTTATGCAGGTATGCAATTATGCAGTATGCAATGCGAGTGAATAATATTCAGGTTCAATTGAAAAGGAAATAAAAATAAATAACACGAAATAAAACTGAAAAAGGAACGACCATACCATGGTGGGTTGTCTCCCACCTAGCACTTTTAGTTAAAGTCCTTAAGTTGGACATTGGATGAGCTTCCTGTTATGGCGGCTTATGCTTAAATTCATCCGAAAATCTCCACCAATGTTTGGAATGCCAATGGCCTCCGGGGTCCCAAACTAGGCATGTAAAGCTTCTGAGCAGCTTCAAACAGATTCTCAGGTTCCCGGGGTGGCGAATGTCAGAATAGATTCCAGGATCCCAAACTTTGCTTTTAAATCCGCCTCCGTCTTGATCTATATTTTTCCATCCGGGTGGTTTAGAAAGTAGATTCTCACCATGGTGATCAACGTTTTTCGAGATCCATTCGATTGATCATGATGCCAATCCGTACACTTCGAGTTGAAGCGTGGAACCTTATTGAACCTTGTGCACCAGCTCTGAGTACGAGCCATTTCCTTCTTACTCTTAAAGCCGCAGAGAGCTCTAAGCTGGCCATCTATTTCAAGCAACCCATATTCAAGTGGAAAAATAAAGCTAAAGGTTAAGGATTGTACCCACTTAAAGCTTGTATTGGGTGGTAATAGCCTTGGGATAAGTGTTTCCAGTGGTTCTGTAAGTTCTACTCCCTTGTGCTCTTCTGTGAATTTCTTCACTTCCTTGCAGACTTCTTCAAATGCATCCATGTCCTGATCAAAGCCTTCTATGTCTTCCTCCTCACTTAAGTCATAAACGGGAGGTTGAGAGAAATCTACCTCCGTATCATCTTCGTATTCACTTGGGGAAGATTCTTCGATCTCAGAGAATTCACTTGCGGATGCAAGTTCATTACTAGGAGAACTTGACTTGAGATTATCATCATCAAGGAAACTTGCTTCTTGGATTATTCCGTCTAGTTCTTCAATAAAGACTTGCTTTAGGAGTTGTGCACTATCCTCCTTAGCATCAATTGTAACGTCCTTGACAGAATTTTCCACAATTCTGGATTCCCATGGAAGTTCAGCTTCTCTTATGTCTTCAACCAACTCTTCTTCTTTTACAATGATAGCTTCCTCTACTTGTTCTAGTACGAAGTCATGCCTTGTTCTGTCTACTGGAGTTTCTAGTATCTCCTTCATACTACGCTCTTCATTAGATTGTCCACATGGGGCTGTGGGAGGTCATTGAATGTTCGAACGTCTAGAAGATAATTGACTTACTGCTTGCCCAATTGATGAAGGGTTGTTTGAAGTTGATCTACTGTTTCCTTGAGGCGAACTTCTAATTCTCGGGGTGATGGATTTGGACATGGTACATGGGGAAGTGGTGGTGTTTGGGAGTAATTGGATTGGAATTGGGGTAAATAAGCATAGGGTGGGGCTTGTTGGTAACTACAAGGTTGTCCACCATGTCTATTGGCTTGGTATGCATTGTAGAATGGTCTTTGTCCACGATATCTTGGACGATGTTGTTGCCTAAAGGGTTGATCAGATCCTATTGGCTCCATCCATCTTTGATTGCTCTGATCTTGATGCATGTTCTTGTTATAACTTTCACTCCTTTCAACAATATTAGAACCAAACTCAAAGCGAGATGGGTGAGAATTCATAGTAGCTAATAAAAATAAAAAAAAGGAAAATAAAGACAAATAAACAAGCAAAGAAAAGTATTTACAATAACCAATAATAAGGCACACAATTGCAGTTCCCCGGCAATGGTGCCATTTTGACGTTAGGATTTTTGCTAGTAAAGAATTTTATAAAAATAGTCGCGTTGTAGATATAGTTTCTAAACCAACAGAAATCCCTTTGTACAAATGTTTTGGTTGTCACAAGTAATAAACCCCTTAAAAATTGATAACTGAAGTATTTAAACCTCGGGTCGTCTTCTCAAGGAACTGCAGGGAAGTATGTTCTTATTATTGGTTATGAAGATTGTAAATTGGGGTTTGAAGATGAGGAACAAGTAATTTAAATGGCAAGTAAAATAAATAAATAACTGTAAAATAAACTTTTGGCAAGGTATGAGAAATTGGAAGTCCTATCCTAGCTATCCTTATCAATGATGATGAAAATTGAATCTTAATTCCACTTAGTTAACCTTTACTTAAAGTAAAGGAATGTCAAGCGACTAATTAGTTTGATCTTCAGATCCTAGTTACTTCCTAAGAAAAGATTGGAGTTATTAAAGTTCAATTCAATTAGCAAAGGTAACAATTATCAATCATGTTGAGTTTAATAAATCCTGAGTTACTAATTTCTTAACCAAGACCAAAAGGGAAAAAGTAGATCTATTCGAATAAAAATGTCTTCAGATTGGAAGCAACAGTAACATAAATAAAAGAGAGCAATAATAAACTGAAATACCTCAAATAACATTAATTAAAAGAATCATCTGTAACATAGAAAAGTTCATAAATTGAATTGAGAAAATAAGTAATTAAAAAGGAATATTGAACCTGATAAAAATGGGCAATCATGAAAGCAAGAAAAATCCTAAATCCTAATCCTAAGAGAGAGAGAGGAGAGAACCTCTCCCTAAAAACTACATCTAAATCATGAATAGTGAATAATTGGAGACTCTCCTCGAATGGATGTATTCCCCCACTTCATAACCTCTGATCTGTGACTTCTGGACTTGGATTTGGGCCAAAAAGGGCTTTAGAAATCGCTAGGAGCATTTTCTGTAATTTATGGTGCATGGCCTCTGTCACGCGTCCGCTTCAGTCAAGCGTCCGCGTCATCTGCGTTTCGCTTAAGGCGCGCGATCGCGTCGATCACGTGGTCGCGTCACTGCCATTTCGCGCTGGCATGCGGCCGCGTCATCCATGCGATCGCCTCACTGCCAATTTCTCCAAAAACTCCGTTTTGTGCTTTCCTTCCATTTTTGTATGTTTTCTTTCCATCCTTTAAGTCATTCATGCCTTAGAAGATCTGAAACTACTCAACACACGAATTACAGCATCGAATGGAAATAAAGGGTAATTAAAATAATTATGTTTAAAGCATAGGAAACATGTTTTTTTCACATACATCACATAATAAGGAAGGGAAAGTAAAACCATGCAATTTTTATGAATAAGTGAGTGAAGGATTGAATAAATCACCTAAATTGAGCACAAAATATATCATAAAATATGGGTTTATCAAAGCCTCAGCTCATAACTCTTGTGCAAAACAACTGTTCTTTTGGAGGAAGTGCTCAAGAGGACCCTAATGAACATCTCACTAAATTCCAAAGGATATGTGACACAGTTAAATCTAATGGTGTTCATCCTGACACCTATAGATTGCTATTGTTTCCATTTTCTTTGAGGGACAAGGCATCAAAATGGCTAGAATCATTTCTAAAGGAAAGCTTGACAACCTGGGAGGATGTAGTGAACAGATTCTTAACAAGTTTCTACCTCCACAAAAAGTAAACAGGCTAAGAACTGAAGTGCAGATATTCAGACAGCAGGATGGTGAGACTATTTATGAAACATGGGAGAGGTTCAAGGATTTGACAAGGAAATGCCCCCTGATATGTTTAATGAGTGGGTGCAACTTAATATCTTTTATGAAGGGCTGAATTGTGAATCAAAAAAGTTGTAGACCACTCATCTGGAGGTTCCCTTAACAAGAAGAAGACCATTGAAGAATCCATTGATGTTATAGAGACAGTGGCTGACAATGAGTATTTTTATGCCTCAGACAGAAGCAACAACAGGGGAGTCTTAGAATTAAACCAAATGGATGCAATCCTGGCCCAGAATAAGATGATCACCAAGCAATTGGCTGAATTGACCAAGCAAATAGAGAAGAATCAGGCTGCAGCTATCCACACTCAACCATCACCTCAAGGAGAGTTGGACATAGATGAAGGAGTTAACTGGGAGGAAGCTAATTACCTTGGAAATTTATCTAGGCAAGCTCATGATCCATATTCTAAAACCTATAACTCTGGTTGGAGGAACCACCCAAACTTTTGGTAGGGAAACCAACAAAACCAAGGCCAAGACCACACAGATCACACAATCCAACCCAGTATAACAACTCCACTTACTAAAACTCCAACCAAAGACCATACCAGACCATACAAAACACTTATTCATAGCCACCATACCAAAGCCATAATAACCACTCTCAACACCCCAATTTCAACCAACCATCACCACATGGTGATGACAGAATGGCCAAAATAAAAGCTATGTTTTCAAACCTTTGCAAGGAGTCTAAAGACATGAAAAAATTCAGGGAAGAAGTAACATCCAGTCTGCAAAATCAAGATGCTGCCACTCAGAAACTTGAAGCACAAGTTGAATACTTGTCCAAGCGAGCCCCTGGCTACAGCTCCAGTAATGCCACCAAGACAACTCCAAGAGAGGAATGCAAAGCTATTACCCTTAGAAGTGGAAGGGAATTGACAGAAAATTCAAGGGAGACTCAAGAGGAGAAAGTAGAGGGTAGTTCAGATGACAAGGAAGAAGCACACACTTCTGCTCCCAATCCATCAAAAAAAAAAAAGAAGTTCTAAGGCCATATATCCCAAAGGCTTCTTACCCTCAGCACTTAATGAAGAATGCAAAGGACAACCAATTCTCCAAATTTTTGGAGATTTTCAAGAAACTTCATATCAACATTCCCTTTGCTGAAGCACTAGAGCAAATGCCACTCTATGCTAAGTTTCTGAAGGAATTAATGACCAAGAAGAGGAGCTGGAGGAATGATGAAACTGTGGTATTAACTGAAGAATGTAGTGCTATCATCTAACACAAGCTGCCTCAAAAATTGAAAGACCCAGGAAGCTTCCAAATTCCCTGTATAATAGGGGAAATAACATTTGAAAAAGCCTTACGTGACTTGGGAGCCAATATAAATTTGATGTCCTTAACTATGATGAAAAGAATGAAGATTGAGGAAGCCAAACCAACAAGAATGGCCCTCCAATTGGCAGATCGGTCATTCAAATTTCCTCATGGAATAGTAGAAGACTTGTTAGTGAAAGTAGGAGACTTCATCTTCCCTGCTGACTTTGTGGTATTAGATATGGAGGAAGAAGCTAAGGCTTCAATAATTTTGGGGAGGCCGTTTTTAGCTACTGCTGGAGCCATCATTGATGTCCAAAAGGGTGAACTTACCCTTAGGCTACATGATGAGAGAATGGTATTCAATGTATTCAAGGCCATGAGCTATCCACCAGAGTCACTAGGAGAATGTATGAGGCTAGATGCAGTGGAAACTGTGATGCAAGAAACCTCTGAAGAAGTACTTGAAGGATTTACAGAGGGTGATTCCATGTTAAACGTTGAGGTTGCTGATGACAATTCAGCTGAAGTGTCTATTCCAAGCACATCAAAGGAAAGGAAAAAGGAGAAAGAAGCACCCAAACTGGAGCTGAAAGCACTGCCTCCTACTCTTAAGTATGCATACTTGGGAAGTGATGGAAGTTACCCAGTGATCATCAATTCTGCCCTTAGTCAAGAACAGGAAGAGGAATTAATCAAGGTGCTGCAAAAGCACCAAGATGCCATTGGATGGACCCTTGCTGACTTAAAAGGGATAAGCTCATCCATATGCATGCACAAGATCTTACTGGAAGATGATGCCAAACCCTCCATTCAAGCCCAAAGAAGACTAAATCCTGTCACGAAAGAAGTGGTCCAAAAAGAGGTTATAAAGCTATGGCAGGCGAGAGTAATCTATCCCATTTTAGACAATCCATGGTGAGCCCTATCCATGTGGTTCCAAAGAAAAGAGGGATCACAGTTGTACCCAATGAGAAAAATGAACTCATCCCCCCAAGAATAGTAACAGGCTGGAGGATGTGCATTTACTATAGAAAACTCAATGAGGCAACAAGAAAAGATCATTTTCCACTCCCTTTCATGGATCAGATGCTGGAGAGATTGGTAGGGCATGCATATTACTGTTTTCTTGATGGATACTCGGGATACAATCAAATAGTGGTTGACCCTGGAGATCAAGAGAAAACCTCATTTACCTGTCCATATGGAGTTTTTGCTTACAGTCGCATGCCTTTTGGATTGTGTAATGCCCCTGCAACTTTCCAAAGATGCATGTTGTTTATTTTTTCAGACATGATTGAAAAGTTCATTGAAGTCTTCATGGATGATTTCTCAGTTTTTGGAGATTCCTTCCCTAATTGCCTAAATCATCTTGCCTTAGTGTTAAAAAGGTGCCAAGAGACAAACCTAGTTCTAAACTGGGAGAAATGCCACTTTATGGTGACAGAGGGGATTGTCCTTGGTCATAAAATTTCAGGAAAAGGCATAGAAGTAGACAAAGCTAAGGTGGAATTAATTGAGAAATTACCTCCACCTAGCAATGTCAAGGTAATTAGGAGTTTTTTAGGCCATGCTGGTTTCTACAGAAGGTTTATCAGAGATTTTTCCAAAATTGCAAAGCCTTTGAACAACCTATTAGTTTCTGATACACCTTTTATGTTTGATCAAAAATGCACAATAGCATTTGAAAAACTGAAAAGAGAACTTTCCTCAGCACCTATTATTACCCCACCTGATTGGAATTTGCCTTTTGAACTGATGTGTGATGCATCAAACTTTGCTATTGTGGCAGTGCTGGGGCAGAGGAAAGGCAATTTAGTGTATGTTATATATTATGCCAGCAAGGTTTTGAATGAAACTCAAAGGAATTATACCACTATTGAGAAAGAATTACTGGCAATAGTGTTTGCATTTGACAAGTTTAGATCATATCTCATTGGATCTAAAGTGATTATTTTTACTGATCATGCAGCACTAAAATATTTACTTGCAAAACAAGAGTCAAAACCGAGATTGATAAGGTGGATTTTGCTATTGCAGGAATTTAACATTGAGATTAAAGACAAGAAGGGAGTGGAGAACAAAGTAGCAGATCATTTGTCCAGAATTCCCTGTGAAGAAGGTAGCACCCACAAATCAAGTGTCAATGAATTCTTCCCTGATGAGTAATTAATGCTGGTTCACAAGGCATCCTAGTTTGCAGACATTGCCAATTTTAAGGCTACTAGGGAAGTCCCTTCAATGATCAACAAGCATCAAAAGAGGAAACTCATCAATGATGCAAAATATGTTATTTGGGATGAGCCATACTTATTCCAAAAATGCTCAAATGGATTTCTCAGAAGATATATTTCAGAAGAAGAGGGAAGAGAGGTTTTATGGAATTGTCATGGTTCTTGCTATGGAGGCCATTTTGGAGCGGAAAGAACTGCAGCAAAAGTCTTGCAGTGCGGGTTCTTTTGGCCCACTATCTTCAAAGATGCACGAGAAAAAGCAGCAAAGAACAAAGCTTGCAGAAAAAAAAAATAAATAGAAAGAAAAGAAAAAGCAAGCAGAAAAAGCCAAAAGCTCTTAAAACCAAGAGGCAAGAGCAAACAGCCAATAACCCTCAAAACCAAAAGGCAAGGGCAAATAAAAAGGATCCAAAGGCTTTGAGCATAAGTGGATAGGAGGGCCTAAAGGAATAAAATCCTGGTCTAAGCGGCTAAACCAAGCTGTCCCTAACCATGTGCTTGTGGCGTGAAGGTGTCAAGTGAAAACTTGAGACTGAGCGGTTAAAGTCAAGGTCCAAAGCAAAAAGAAGAGTGTGCTTAAGAACTCTGGACACCTCTAATTGGGGACTTTAGCAAAGCTGAGTCACAATCTGAAAAGGTTCACCCAGTTATGTGTCTGTGGCATGTATGTATCCGGTGGTAATACTGGAAAACAAAGTGCTTAGGGCCACAGCCAAGACTCATAAAGAAGCCGTGTTCAAGAATCATCACACTGAACTAGGAGAATCAATAGCACTATCTGAATTCTGAGTTCCTATAGATGCCAATCACTCTGAGCTTCAATGGATAAAGTGAGATGCCAAAACTGTTCGGAAGCAAAAAGCTACTAGCCCCGCTCATCTAATTAGAATCTGAGCTTCATACAAAAAATCTCTGAGATATTATTGCTTCTCAACCTATTAGTCTTCTATTTTATTTGTCTAGTTGCTTGAGGACAAGCAACAGTTTAAGTTTGGTGTTGTGATGAGCGGATATTTTATACGCTTTTTGGGGATAATTTCATATAGTTTTGAGTATGTTTTAGTTAGTTTTTAGTCTATTTCTATTAGTTTTTAGGAAAAATTCATATTTCTGGACTTTACTATGAGTTGTGTGTTTTTCTGTAATTTCAGGTATTTTTCTGGCTGAAATTGAAGGAGCTGAGCAAAAATCTGATTCAGGCTGAAAAAGGACTGCTGATGCTGTTGGATTCTGACCTCCCTGCACTCAAAATGAATTTTCTGGAGCTACAGAACTCGAAATGGCATTCTTCCAATTGCGTTGGAAAGTAGACATCCAGGGCTTTCCAGCAATATATAATAGTCCATACTTTGCACAAGAATAGACGACGTAAACCGGCGTTCAACGCCAGTCCTCTGCCCAATTCTGGCGTCCAGCGCCAGAAAAGGATCAAAAGCTGGAGTTGAACGCCCAAACTGGCATAAAAACTGGCGTTCAACTCCACAAATGGCCTCTGCACGTGAATTGCTTAAGTCTCAGCCCCAGCACACACCAAGTGGGCCCCAGAAGTGGATCTCTGCATCATCCATCATAGTTTATCCAATTTTTGTAAACCTAGGCTACTAGTTTAGTATTTAAACAACTTTTAGAGACTTATTTTGTATCTCATGACATTTCAGATCAAAACTTTGTATTCTCTGACGGCATGAGTCTCTAAACCCCATTGTTGGGGGTGAGGAGCTCTGCTGTGTCTCGATGAATTAATGCAAGTATTTCTGTTCTTCTATTCAAACATGCTTGTTCCTATCTAAGATATTCATTCGCGCTTAACTGTGATGAAGGTGATGATCAGTGACATTCATCACCTTCCTCAAACCATGAACATGTGCCTGACAACCACCTCCGTTCTATATCCGATTGAATGAGTATCTCTGAGATCTCTTAATCAGAATCTCCGTGGTATAAGCTAGAACTGATGGCGGCATTCATGAGAATCCGGAAAGTCTAAACCTTGTCTGTGGTATTCCGAGTAGGATTCAAGGATTGAATGACTGTGACGAGCTTCAAACTCCTGAAGGCTGGGCGTTAGTGACAGATGCAAAAGGATAGTAAATCCTATTCCAACCGGATCGAGAACCAACCGGTGATTAGCCGTGCTGTGACAGAGCGTGTGAGCGTAGTTTTCACTGGAAGGATGGAAGGTAGCCATTGACAACGGTGATCCACCAACACACAGCTTGCCATAGGAGGACGTGCGTGCGTGAATCAGAAGACAGAGGAAAGCAGAGATTCAGAAGTCAAAGCATCTCCAAAACTCCAACATATTCTCCATTACTGCACAACAAGTAACCTTTAATTTATGCTCTCTTGGTTATTCACAATTCAACTGATAAACATAATTGACTTCCTGACTAAGATTTACAAGATAACCATAGATTGCTTCAAATCAACAATCTCCGTGGGATTCGACCCTTACTCACGTGAGGTATTTCTTGGACGACCCAGTGCACTTGCTGGTTAGTGGTACGCGTTGTGAAAAGTGTGATTCACAATTCGTGCACCAAGTTTTTGGCGCCATTGCCGGGGATTGTTCGTGTTTGGACAACTAACGGTTTATTTTGTTGCTTAGATTAGGAAAAATTTTCTCTTTTTGGTTTAGAGTCTTTTATTATTTATCCCTTGTTAAAACACTTTAAATTTATAGCTCAGTTAATTAGAACGTGGTGTTTATGTTCATGGTAATTGGCTATCATATTTTTTAAAACCTTTTTCAAAAATAATTTTTCTGTTAAATCCTGTGCCAAACTTTAAGTTTGGTGTTTTCAAAAATAATCTTTCTTAAAATTTTCGAAAATTTTCATAACTCATTTGGCTAGAGCGTTAATCTGTGTTCTTGGTAATTGGGTTAGAGTCTTTTATATTCTTTTCAAAACCTTCTTTTTCATAAATAATATTTTTTCTATTAAATCTTGTGCCAAACTTTAAGTTTGGTGTTTTCTTGTTGATTTCCCTTTGGTTTTCGAAAATTTTGGTTTGGTTTTCTAAAAATTTTAAGTTTGGTGTTCTTTCTTCATGTTCTTGTGTTCTTGTGAGTCTTCAAAGTGTTCTTGAGTTTTCCTTGTGTCTTGATCTTAAAATTTTTAAGTTTGGTGTTCCTTGGTGTTTTCCCTCCAAAATTTTCAAAACAAGGAGCTTTAGATCTAAAAATTTTAAATCTTGTACTATCTTATTGTTTTTCTCTCTCCTCACTAAATTCAAAAATATCTTTTCAAAATATCTCTTCTAACTTCCTAACTTCTTATCTTTTCAAAATTTGTTTCAACTAACCAACTAACTTTTTGTTTGTTTCTTAACTTTTTCAAAACTACCTAACTAACTCTCTCTCTCTAATTTTCGAAAATATCTTCCCTCTTTTTCAAAAATTTATTTTTTTTAACTAATTAATTTTTATTTTCTTTTACGAAAAAAAAAATTTTTAATTTCAAAATTCAAATTCTTTTTAGTTATTTTATTTTATTTAAGTATTTACTTCTTATAAAATAAAATAAATAAAAAGATAAATCAGTCCAAGTTATATCCATATATCCATCATGGACATAAGTGGAATTGAACAGTCCAGGAGGACTCTGGGGTCATATTCTAACCCCTCTACTGCTTCATATGGGAGTAGCATATGCATACCCTCCATTGGAGTTAGTAGCTTTGAGTTGAATCCTCAGCTCATTATCATGGTGCAGCAAAGTTGCCAGTATTCCGGTCTTCCACAGGAAGAACCTACAGAGTTTCTGGCACAATTTTTACAAATTGCTGACACAGTACATGATAAGGAAATAGATCAGGATGTCTACAGACTATTACTGTTTCCATTTGCTGTAAAAGATCAAGCTAAGAGGTGGTTAAATAACCAACCTAAGGCCAGCATAAGAACATGGAAACAGCTGACAGAAAAATTCCTGAATCAGTATTTTCCTCCAAAAAGGATGACACAGCTAAGGCTGGACATCCAAGGCTTTAAACAAGGAGATAATGAATCTCTTTATGATGCCTGGGAGAGATACAGAGAGATTCTACGAAAATGCCCCTCTGAAATGTTTTCAGAGTGGGTTCAGTTAGACATCTTCTACTATGGGCTTGCAGAAGGAGCTCAGATGTCTCTAGATTACTCAGCTGGTGGATCTATCCATATGAGAAAGACAATTGAAGAGGCTCAAGAGCTCATTGATATAGTTGCCAGGAATCAGCATCTGTATCTAAGCAGCAACCCTTCCATGAATGAAGAGGTTAAAACAGTAACTGCTGAATTCAGTACTGTAAAACAAGCTGCTGAATTCAATCAGCAATTGGATTTTCTAACAAAGCAGCTAGCTGAATTCAAGGACAGGCTACAGGAGACAAGGATAGCTAATATACATATGGACGAACAGTTTAAGCAAACAAAGCAGCAGCTATCAAGGCAAATAGCAGAAGAATGCCAAGCAGTTCAATTAAGAAGTGGGAAAACATTAAATACCCCACCTCAAGGCATCAAAAATTCAAGAAATGAGCAACCCACCAAAGATTCACCTGAGGACAGTAAGAGCCCAGGGAAAAATAATTCTGGCACTAAAACGCCAGAAAATGGGTGGAAGGCTGGCGCTGAACGCCCAGACCATGCCCAAAACTGGCGTTCAGCGCCAGAAACAAGGCAGGATTGGCGTTCAATGCCAGAAATGGGCAAGAATCTGGCGTTGAACGCCCAAATGGGGCAGAATCCAGCGTTGAACACCCAAAATGGGTACATTTCTGGCGTTCAGGCGCCAGGAACAGACAGTGAGCTGGCGTCTAACATCACTCCAGCTTCTGACTCTGGCACTCAATTGCCAGTGAGGGATCAGACACACACAAGTGCTGATAACAACCCCTCTAAAAAGGCTTCTTTAACCACTAAGGTTGAGGAATATAAAGCCAAGATACCTTATCCTCAAAAACTCCAGAAAGAGGAGCAGGATAAGCAATTTGCTCGCTTTGCAGATTATCTAAGGACTCTTGAAATAAAGATTCCATTTACAGAGGCACTTGAGCAAATACCTTCTTATGCCAAGTTCATGAAAGAGATCTTGAGTCATAAAAAGGAGTGGAGAGAAACAGAAAGAGTTCTCCTCACTGAAGAATGCAGTGCAGTCATTCTGAAAAGCTTTCCTGAAAAGCTTAAAGACCCTGGGAGTTTTCTGATACCATGCATATTAGAAGGTGATTGCACCAAGACAGCTTTATGCGATCTTGGGGCGAGCATCAACCTGATACCTGCATCCACTATCAGGAAGCTTGGCTTAACTGAAGAAGTTAAACCAACCCGGATATGTCTCCAACTTGCTGATGGTTCCACTAAATACCCATCAGGCGTGATTGAGGACATGATTGTCAGAGTTGGGCCATTTGCCTTTCCCACTGACTTTGTTGTGCTGGAAATGGAGGAGCACAAGAGTGCCACTCTCATTCTAGGAAGACCCTTCCTAGCAACTGGACGATCCCTCATTGACGTCCAACAGGGGGAAATAACCCTGAGAGTCAACGATGACGAGTTCAAGTTGAACGCTGTCAAAGCCATGCAGCATCCAGACACATCAACAGACTGCATGAAAGTTGACCTTATTGACTCTTTGGTAGAAGAGATCAACATGGCTGAGAGTCTCGAATCAGAGTTGGAAGACATCTTTAAAGATGTTCAGCCTGATTTGGAGGATTCAGGGGACATGAAAGAGCCTCTGAACTTTCTTCTGAAAGAGGAAAAACCTCCTAAACTAGAGCTCAGGCCACTGCCACCATCCTTGAAATATGCATTTCTAGGAGAAGGTGACACTTTTCCAGTGATCATAAGCTCTGCTTTAAATTCACAGGAAGAGGAAGCACTTATTCAAGTGCTAAGGACACACAATACAGCTCTTGGGTGGTCCATAGGTGACCTTAAGGGCATAAGCCCAGCTAGATGCATGCACAAAATCCTATTGGAGGATAATGCCAAACCAGTGGTTCAACCACAGAGGCGGCTAAATCCAGCCATGAAGGAAGTGGTGCAGAAAGAGGTCACCAAATTACTAGAGGCTGGGATTATTTATCCCATTTCTGATAGCCCCTGGGTGAGCCCTGTTCAAGTCGTCCCAAAAAAGGGAGGCATGACAGTGATTCATAATGAAAAAAATGAACTGGTTCCTACAAGAACAGTTACAGGGTGGCGCATGTGTATTGACTACAGAAGGCTCAATACAGCCACCAGAAAGGATCATTTTCCTTTACCATTCATAGACCAGATGCTAGAGAGACTAGCAGGTCATGATTATTACTGCTTTTTGGATGGCTACTCAGGCTATAACCAGATTGCAGTAGATCCCCAGGATCAAGAGAAAACAGCATTCACATGTCCATCCGGAGTGTTTGCTTATAGAAGGATGCCCTTTGGGCTATGCAATGCACCTGCAACCTTCCAGAGATGCATGCTCTCTATTTTCTCTGATATGGTGGAAAAATTTCTGGAAGTCTTCATGGATGACTTCTCAGTATATGGAGACTCATTCAGCTCCTGTCTTGATCACCTAAAACTTATTCTGAAAAGATGCCAAGAAACCAACCTAGTTTTAAACTGGGAAAAGTGTCACTTCATGGTGACTGAAGGAATTGTTCTTGGGCATAAAATCTCAAACAAGGGAATAGAGGTGGATCAAGCAAAAATAGAGGTAATTGAAAAATTACCACCACCTGCCAATGTTAAGGCAATCAGAAGCTTTCTGGGGCATGCAGGATTCTATAGGAGGTTTATAAAGGATTTTTCAAAAATCGCAAAACCTCTAAGCAATCTGCTAGCTGCTGACACGCCATTTGTGTTTGACACAGCATGCCTGCAGGCGTTTGAAATGCTGAAAGCTAAGCTGGTCACAGCACCAGTCATTTCTGCACCAGACTGGACATTGCCATTTGAGTTAATGTGTGATGCCAGTGATCATGCCATTGGTGCAGTATTGGGACAGAGGCATGACAAGCTTCAGCATGTCATTTATTATGCCAGTCGCGTTCTAAATGATGCCCAGAAAAATTACACAACCACAGAAAAAGAACTACTTGCAGTGGTTTACGCCATTGAGAAGTTCAGATCATACTTAGTAGGATCAAAAGTGATTGTGTATACTGACCATGCTGCTCTTAAATATCTACTCACAAAGCAGGATTCAAAACCCAGGCTCATTAGATGGGTATTGCTTCTGCAAGAGTTTGATATAGAAATAAGAGACAGAAAAGGGACAGAGAACCAAGTGGCTGATCATCTGTCCCGGATAGAGCCAGTGGAAGGGACGTCCCTCCCCTTTCTTGAGATCTCTGAGACGTTCCCTGATGAGCATCTATTTGCCATTCAGGAAGCACCATGGTTTGCCGATATTGCAAACTATAAAGCTGCACGGTTCATACCCAAGGAGTACAATAGAATACAAAAGAAGAAATTAGTCACTGATGCAAAGTACTACTTGTGGGATGAACCCTATCTCTTTAAGAGATGTGCAGACGGAATTATCCGTAGGTGTGTCCCCAGAGAGGAAGCACAGAGAATCCTATGGCATTGCCACGGATCTCAATATGGAGGCCATTTCGGAGGTGAGCGAACAGCCACCAAGGTCCTCCAATGTGGCTTCTATTGGCCCACACTCTATAAAGATTCCCGAGAGTTTGTACGTAATTGTGACAGTTGCCAAAGAGCTGGTAATCTGCCTCATGGTTACGCCATGCCTCAACAAGGAATCTTGAAAATTGAGTTGTTTGACGTATGGGGAATTGACTTCATGGGACCTTTTCCACCATCATATTCAAACACTTATATTCTGGTAGCAGTTGATTATGTATCAAAATGGGTTGAGGCTATTGCCACACCCACCAATGATACTAAAATAGTGCTGAAGTTCCTCCAGAAACATATCTTTAGCAGGTTTGGTGTCCCTAGAGTGTTAATCAGTGATGGGGGCACTCACTTCTGCAATAAACAGCTTTACTCTGCCATGGTTCGGTATGGAATTCGCCACAAAGTGGCCACACCATATCATCCACAAACCAATGGGCAAGCTGAAGTCTCTAACAGAGAATTAAAGAGAATCCTGGAACGGACAGTAAATACCCGTAGAAAGGATTGGGCAAGGAGCTTGGATGATGCTCTGTGGGCTTACAGAACAGCATTCAAGACCCCTATAGGGACCTCTCCATACCAACTGGTGTATGGTAAGGCATGTCACCTGCCCGTGGAACTGGAGCATAAGGCCTACTGGGCAACCAGATTCCTAAACTTTGATGCCAAATTAGCAGGAGAAAAAAGATTGCTCCAGCTAAATGAGCTAGAGGAGTTCAGATTCACAGCTTTCGAAAATGCCAAGCTATATAAAGAAAAATAAAAAAAGTGGCATGACAGAAAGCTGTCATCTAGAATCTTTGAACCAGGACAGAAGGTTCTGTTGTTTAACTCTAGACTCAGGCTATTCCCCGGGAAACTGAAATCCCGGTGGAGGGGACCATACGTGATTACAAGTGTATCACCATATGGTTATGTGGAGCTTCAAGATATTGATTCTGATAAGAAGTTCATTGTCAATGGACAGAGAATCAAGCATTATCTAGAAGGCAACATTGAGCAAGAATGCTCAAGGCTGAAGCTAGATTAAAAGCTCAGCAAGGTCCAGCTAAGGACATTAAAGAAGCGCTTGTTGGGAGGCAACCCAATTTTTATTTACTTTCATGGTTTTTCATGTTTTATTAGGTTCATGATCATGTGGAGTCACAAAATAAATATTAAAAATTGAAAACGGAATCAAAAACAGCAGAAGAAAAATCACACCCTGGAGGAAGCACCTGTCTGGCGTTCAACGCCAGAACAGAGCATGGTTCTGGCGCTGAACGCCCAAAATGGGCAACATCCTGGCGCTGAACGCCCAGAACAAGCATGGTTCTGGCGTTCAACGCCAGAAATGGCTAGTAAATGGGCGTTGAACGCCCAAAATGGGCACCAACCTGGCGCTGAACGCCCAGAGTTGTGTGCAAGGGCATTTTGCATGCCCAAATTGGTGCAGGGATGTAAATGCCTTGACACCTCAAGATCTGTGGACCTCACAGGATCATTTCAAGATCTGTGGACCCCACAGGATCCCTACCTTCCCTCCTCATAATCCTAGTTTTTTCTTTCCACATCTTCTTTTTCATCTATTCCCTCTTCTTTTGCTCGAGGGCGAGTAACATTCTAAGTTTGGTGTGGTAAAACAATTATGTGAAGGATCTATAACTCAGTGGTAGAACATGTGGCTGCAAATCAAAGAGATACCTCAGGGGATGCACTTCCCTCCACATAATTATTGGAAGCAACTGAGGATAGAAATACCAAAAATCACTAGGAATCAAGCCACAAAGGCAAGGAAGAGACATAAAAGAGCTCAAGAACATCATTGGTGCCTCAAGAAGGAAATGCCATCATCACTAAGGTGGACTCGTTCCTTGTTCTTACTTTCTCTGTTTTTCGTTTTCTCTATGTTAAGTGCTTATCTATGTTTGTGTCTTCATTACATGATCATTAGTAGTAATTAGCGTCTAGTTTGATTTTATCCCCAATTAAGTTATAGTCTATTTTTCTCATCATCAGCAAACATGAATAAAATAGTAGATCTTTTGAATAAGAGGCAATAAAATTTCGAGTTTTAATAAGAAAAATTCTAATTAGTAACATGTGGTGGCAACGCTTTCTGTCTTCTGAATGAATGCTTGAACAGTGCATATGTCTTTTGAATTTGTTGTTTAAGACTGTTAAATATGTTGGCTCTTGAAAGAATGATGAACATGAGACATGTTATTGATAATCTGAAAAATCATAAAAATGATTCTTGAAGCAAGAAAAAGCAGCAAAGAACAAAGCTTGCAGAAAAAAAAAATAAATAGAAAGAAAAAGAAAAAGCAAGCAGAAAAAGCCAAAAGCTCTTAAAACCAAGAGGCAAGAGCAAACAGCCAATAACCCTCAAAACCAAAAGGCAAGGGCAAATAAAAAGGATCCCAAGGCTTTGAGCATAAGTGGATAGGAGGGCCTAAAGGAATAAAATCCTGGTCTTAGCGGCTAAACCAAGCTGTCCCTAACCATGTGCTTGTGGCGTGAAGGTGTCAAGTGAAAACTTGAGACTGAGCGGTTAAAGTCAAGGTCCAAAGCAAAAAGAAGAGTGTGCTTAAGAACTCTTGACACCTCTAATTGGGGACTTTAGCAAAGCTGAGTCACAATCTGAAAAGGTTCACCCAGTTATGTGTCTGTGGCATGTATGTATCCGGTGGTAATACTGGAAAACAAAGTGCTTAGGGCCACAGCCAAGACTCATAAAGAAGCCGTGTTCAAGAATCATCACACTGAACTAGGAGAATCAATAGCACTATCTGAATTCTGAGTTCCTATAGATGCCAATCACTCTGAGCTTCAATGGATAAAGTGAGATGCCAAAACTGTTCGGAAGCAAAAAGCTACTAGCCCCGCTCATCTAATTAGAATCTGAGCTTCATACAAAAAATCTCTGAGATATTATTGCTTCTCAACCTATTAGTCTTCTATTTTATTTGTCTAGTTGCTTGAGGACAAGCAACAGTTTAAGTTTGGTGTTGTGATGAGCGGATATTTTATACGCTTTTTTGAGATAATTTCATATAGTTTTGAGTATGTTTTAGTTAGTTTTTAGTCTATTTCTATTAGTTTTTAGGAAAAATTCATATTTCTGGACTTTACTATGAGTTGTGTGTTTTTCTGTAATTTCAGGTATTTTTCTGGCTGAAATTGAAGGAGATGAGCAAAAATCTGATTCAGGCTGAAAAAGGACTGCTGATGCTGTTGGATTCTGACCTCCCTGCACTCAAAATAGATTTTCTGGAGCTACAGAACTCGAAATGGCATGCTTCCAATTGCGTTGGAAAGTAGACATCCAGGGCTTTCCAGCAATATATAATAGTCCATACTTTGCACAAGAATAGACGACGTAAACTGGCGTTCAACGCCAGTCCTCTGCCTAATTCTGGCGTCCAGCGCCAGAAAAGGATCAAAAGCTGGAGTTGAACGCCCAAACTGGCATAAAAACTGGCGTTCAACTCCACAAATGGCCTCTGCACGTGAATTGCTTAAGTCTCAGCCCCATCACACACCAAGTGGGCCCCAGCACACACCAAGTGGGCCCCAGAAGTGGATCTCTGCATCATCCATCATAGCTTATCCAATTTTTGTAAACCTAGGCTAATAGTTTAGTATTTAAACAACTTTTAGAGACTTATTTTGTATCTCATGACATTTCAGATCAAAACTTTGTATTCTCTGACGGCATGAGTCTCTAAACCCCATTGTTGGGGGTGAGGAGCTCTGCTGTGTCTCGATGAATTAATGCAAGTATTTCTGTTCTTCTATTCAAACATGCTTGTTCCTATCTAAGATATTCATTCGCGCTTAACTGTGATGAAGGTGATGATCAGTGACATTCATCACCTTCCTCAAACCATGAACGTGTGCCTGACAACCACCTCCGTTCTATATCCGATTGAATGAGTATCTCTGAGATCTCTTAATCAGAATCTCCGTGGTATAAGCTAGAATTGATGGCGGCATTCATGAGAATCCGGAAAGTCTAAACCTTGTCTGTGGTATTCCGAGTAGGATTCAAGGATTGAATGACTGTGACGAGCTTCAAACTCCTGAAGGCTGGGCGTTAGTGACAGATGCAAAAGGATAGTAAATCCTATTCCAACCGGATCGAGAACCAACCGGTGATTAGCCGTGCTGTGACAGAGCGCGTGAGCGTAGTTTTCACTGGAAGGATGGAAGGTAGCCATTGACAATGGTGATCCACCAACACACAGCTTGCCATAGGAGGACGTGCGTGCGTGAATCAGAAGACAGAGGAAAGCAGAGATTCAGAAGACAAAGCATCTCCAAAACTCCAACATATTCTCCATTACTGCACAACAAGTAACCTTTAATTTATGCTCTCTTGGTTATTCACAATTCAACTGATAAACATAATTGACTTCCTGACTAAGATTTACAAGATAACCATAGATTGCTTCAAATCAACAATCTCCGTGGGATTCGACCCTTACTCACGTGAGGTATTACTTGGACGACCCAGTGCACTTGCTGGTTAGTGGTACGCGTTGTGAAAAGTGTGATTCACAATTCGTGCACCAGTAGTCCTGAACTTTCTCAGAAAGAATATCTTTAGCCATTTTGGAGTTTCCAGAGCACTCATCAGTAATGGAGGAAGCCATTTTTGCAACAGGCCACTAGAGACCCTCCTCCTGAGATATGGAGTGAAGCACAAGGTTGCCACACTCTATCATCCCCAAACAAGTGGCCAGACAGAGGTATCCAACAGAGAGCTAAAAAGGATCCTGGAAAAAGACTGTGGGAGCCTCAAGGAAAGACTGGTCAAAGAAGCTGGATGACGCCCTTTGGGCATACAGGACAGCCTTTAAGACACCAATTGGGATGTCTCCATATCAACTGGTATATGGTAAGGCTTGTCACTTGCCATTAGAGCTTGAACACAAGGCTTTCTGGGCTCTCAAGTTATTGAATTTTGATAGTGAAGCTGTTGGTGAAAGGAGGCTCTTGCAATTGCAAGAATTGGAAGAATTTAGATCCCAGGCCTATGAAAATGCCAAAATTTATAAGAAAAAGGCAAAGGAAAGACATGACCTCAAGATGGCACCAAGAAGCTTTGAGGAAGGACAGAGAGTGTTACTTTACAACTCCAGACTGAAACTTTTCCGTGGGAAAACTAAATCAAGATGGTCGGCCCTTTTCTTGTCACCAAAGTCTCACCTTATGGACACATAGAAATCATGGAAGAAAGCTCACAATGGACCTTCACTGCGAATGGACAAAGGCTCAAACACTACTTGGGTGACATGGGGGCAGATTCCAAGATAAAATATAGGCTCAACTGAGAGAGCTGACCGTCAAGCTAGTGACGATGAAAGAGCACTTGTTGGAAGGCAACCCAACCAAAGGTAGTTATCCTTCCCTAGTTAAATTCAATAAATAAGTGAAGTGGATTCTCTATATTGCAAAGAGCTAAGTTTGGTGTTACACACAAAGAACTTTAAGGGTGAATGTGTAATTCTAAGTTTGGTGTCCCACCACGGATTTCATTAAAGACACATTCTACCCTCAGCATAACTAGTTATCAGCTCCAAACAATCAGAGAAATTACTCAAAAGTTGTTTGTTTTCTAGTTTCTAGTTTGCTATTTAGTTCATGGCTGTTTTCTAGTTCATAGTTTAATTTCTTAGTAAAAGTACTTGATGTTTTATGCATATACCCAACTTGCTGCAAGAAACTATGTTTGGTGTTCACACACCAATCTAAGTTGGAAAGCCTACAAACATACATGCATGCTAACAATCTCTCAAGTGCTTGGGTCTAATAACTTTGCAGGAATTCAATCAATCTCTTGGAAGGAATACACACCATCAGCTAAGAAGAAAAAGAAGGACACAACAACCAAAGATGGTGATGACAGAGAGGAAGCAACTGGACTTCAAGAGGTTGTATTGTTGCTTGACTATTTCTACTCTAGAATGTGTAAATTGGAAGTCTGAATGTACCCATGTTAATAGTCAACTTTTAGTTTAAGTCGTTTTGCATTCTGTGGTGTTTAATCTTTGCAATAAGTGTGCTAGTCTAGATGTGTGTGTTTTCACTTTCACTTGTTTAAATGCTTGTCTTGTCCCCTGAGTGTTTTTTTTTCAATTTTAATAAAAGAAATGATTGAACAGAAGTGGAATAGTTCCTTTTTAGCAAGAAGTGAAATAACAGTAAGTGGTGGTACATATGTCTGATTGTGTAGTAGCTCACTTATAATGGATAAAGGATAGATTGTTCCCCTTTTAGTGTAAACTAGGATGCTGTCTATGAATCTTAGCAAACAAAAGCCCTTGGATGAAAGAAAAACAAATAGAAAGAAAGAAAAAGAAAAGCCAAAAGTGGCAGCCAAAAATAGAAGAAAGCAAAGAATAAGGCTAGACACCAATAGCTTGGACCTTAGGACATATGCATGTGGTGTCTTTGTACTAGGATCTGCTTAGATGATTAGGTTCTATGGAGTGCTTTAACACTTGGTAACTTGGGTTAACTAACCCGGGATTATCAACCAAAAATCCATTATCAAGAGCAACCTAGTTACAAGACATTTAGTAACCCAAAGAGGTGCTGGGCACCAATGTCTTAAGAAGAATTGTGAGCCAAGTGTTTGTAGTGAATATGTGTTGAGTACAAATAAGCTAAGAAGCTGCTACAACACATGACACTGAGCTGCTAGAATCAAAGAATAAGTTTACAGAAAAAGAAAATAAAGAAAAGCAATTACCAAGGATGAGTGAATAATAAGAGGTCATAGCAGTGTGTTAATTGATGCTTAAGGGAGACAGTCTATGCCTAAAGATCAATAAAAAGTGAGCTATCACATTTTCTGCATAAAACCCCATGAACTAATAATAATGACTTGCTGATATGAACATCACCTTCTATTTCATTCTTTCTTCTCAATAATTCAGTGCTTGCTTAGGGACAAGCAAGATTTAAGTTTGGTGTTGTGATTCCAAGGCATCTTAGGCTAGTTTTACTAGCCTTTTGCTTTGTTTTTAATAGGTTTTATGCACATTCTTGAGTTATAAGTAAGCAATTGGGATAAAAATTCATGCATGCCTAGATTCATCTAACCATTGTTAATTTGATGCAATTTCATGAGAATTATGCTATAATTACTTGTATGCTAAGAATGATGAGAATTCTCAGGAGTTTAGCAAGGCTTTGATGCATGTATTGGTTGATGACAGGTGAAGGAAGGCATGGAAGGAAGTTCAAGAAGGAGCATGGAAAAGATGAAAAAGAAGCAACGTTGGAAGGGAGGCAGAGCAATTTTCTGCATAATTTGCTGGTGCTCACGTTTGAGGAAACGTTGGCAAGCCAATGTTACCCCCAACGTTGTGATGAAATGAGCTTTCTGGAGATTTTGAAAATATGTAGCGACGCACACGCGTGCTGTACGCATACGCGTGGATTGGAAATTTTGGAAATCCACGCGCACGCGTAGTTGATGCGTATGCGTGGATGGGTAACGTCGGGCCCCAAATTCTACCTCAAACGTTGGTGGCTAACATGCGCGATAGTGGCTTCAAAATTCTGAATTTGAAAACACGCAACGACGCGAACGCGTCCATGGCGCGTACGCGTGGGCCTAACTTCTGAGAATGCACGCGCACGCGTACGGCATGCGCACGCGTGGATTGGCCAACGTTGGAGGGAACGTTGCCAGTCTAACGCTAAAGCCAACATCTTCTAAAAGCTTTTAAAACTAGAAATTGGGATTTTTGCATCCACGCGCACGCGTGGATAAGCATTGTGACCCCAAAGGCGCAAACGCGCAAGGCACGCGTACGTGTGACTAGAAGAACGTTGGTACTCCAACGTTGAGTCAAACGCCAATGACAGCAAATTTGTCTGGTTTATAAGAAAGGCGTTTGAGTCAGCGTTGGCCATCAAACGTTGACTCCAACTTGAAGCACCAGAACTTGCAATTCAAACAGATCTCTTCTCAACAGAGTTGTTAACATCCGCACACTAATCTCATATCAACCTCAAGGCTTTAACTTTCCAAATCCATCAAGCGCTTTACAACCTCATAGCCGATTATAAGCCAAACGACCGCAAATCCGTTCGCAAGGAACAAAACACCCACAACTCTTAACGTTGCACACCTACCACTTCAACTTTCGTATGCACACATCACGTCTTAAAGAACTAACACATCGCGTTACTACATCTACAGATTGCACGTGATATCAAAATAATCCTCGAGTCTACTCAGAAGGATACCAGACTTAGAACGGAGAGACAATTGTCAAGGGTAATACTCATAGATTTAAGGGAATGTATCCAATTTCCAGACAAACAAGGACGCGCAAGCAATGAAGTTTGCTAGAAATAAGTCAATTGACAACTTCAAAAAAATAACCCTTGGATCAACGAAGTTCAATAGGTTCAATAAGAAGAATCAGCACATTAGTTTGAAACAAATTTAAACTGAGTCAAAGGAGTATGAGGTTTACAGAAAAGAATATCTCAAATCCTAGGCAAGGCTCACAGAACTCAAGAGCACGATTTAAAATACTTCTGAATACATTGTTCTTAAAAGAATCGAAAATTTGCGGAAAATCACTTCGCAGTCTAAAGGAAAAGTTAAGCAACAACCATCCTTCAAGAGAGTAACAAAAGCATAAACGTGGCTTTGCTCTAAATCAATTTCACGTTGAAGTAGATTATGTAGAGTTTTAAAAAAAAAAAAACAAAATGCACACAAGTTTGGCTAAGAGCTAAAATATTTCCTCAAATATTTTAGAAAGGTAATTAGATGCATAACTTAACCAAAAGTAATCATAAAACTCGGAATAGGAATCAAATATTTGTTCAAAAATTCTCAAAGCCCATATCCAAACAAACGTGTATAACATCTATAGCAAGGACGAAAGAGGAAGTTAAACTCTTTTTAGAAAAGAAAATCCGAAGTAAAAATTTGCTTACAATTTGGTAAAGGAAATAAGTGGTACGTTACAAACGAATCGGTTTCCACTAAACAAGGAAGCTCTCCAAAACCTCATTTAGAATAGCGTCTGTCAGCTTTAAAACAATTTTGTCAAAATTGAACAATGGTTCCAATCTCAATCAAGCAACAGAAAATAAATTCCGTTTAATATTTCTTCAAAGAGAATTCAAAACTTCTTTAAAAAGTTCAGAACAAGACTCCAAAAGTGTTCTTTAAATCACCATCTCAGAAGAACATTCAAGAAGTTTAAGATGTACTAAAAAGGAGTCAAGCCTTGCAAGAAAGGATCTTAATTTAAAGTAGTTCAAACAAGATCCACTAGACATGAAACATCAAACAAGTTTTAAATTGATCCAAAAGAATACAAAAGTCATAGAAAAAGACAACTCAATCATTTGTAATTTCTCAATAATAAATCTTTGACTAAAAACTCTTGTAGAGATAATGGGAGAATAAACAATGCACTAACTTGAAACGAATTAAACTGACCCACATAAGAATAAGATTCACAAGAGAGGACAAACCAAGATCAATGATAATGTTCACAGGATGTAAAAGATTAGTTAAAAATAGAATCACGTATGACATTCATAGAGGTGAAAAGCTTAAGAAGGAACGAGTCCGTTCATAAGAAGAAAGCTATGAGTCCAACATTTTCAAAAGAACAACAATGGCATAAACCATGTAGTATGCTAAATCAGACTCAAATCAAAATGAATTAAGTGAAGTTTATCAAACGAAACTCAACTGGAATAAAAGTGAAAAATTCTTCCTTTCCAGGATTTCGGAAAATAACCAAATACACAATCAAATAATGATGTCCATTGGAACTATAGTAAAATTACTAGAAAGTCAAATTGTATTTTAAGTAGGTGCAGTTCTATAAACCAGTAAGAGTATAGGCGAGGTATTAAAAATAAAGAGTTGTTAAATTGGATAAGAAATCCTCAAAGCTTCACATATAGATAAGTATGTCTTTTTAACAGCAATTTTCATAAAAATCTCAGAATTGGCTGTGATCACTATCAAATAAGAGAAAAACTGAATCAACAATTTCTCTAAGAATGTACTCGAAATCAGGAGTTAAAATGCACAGTGCTTTAGGACCAGTTCAAAGCCATGTCAAAGAATACAGGGATCAGGAAGAACTCAAACAGAGGAAGGCAGATGCAACAAGGATCTCAAACAAGCATATGCACTCACGATCAAACAAGAATGCCTGTGGAAAGAGGAATAAAGTTGAAAAATCAAACTACTCCTCAAAAGGATCAGCAACCAAGAACTTCAAGTTAGGACATGAAAGAACAGGTCGACTCGAACGAAATTCAAGACACACAACTGAATAGCCTCGAGAAATAGTTTCTAGCATTCCCAAAACCCGCGATTCGCTTTACTCAAAACTCACATATCATCTATGATAACCCATTAGTGCTTTCATTTACATGATTCACTAGTATTAAGCCGGCCAAACTTAATACCAAGAATTATGCAATGCAAGACTAACAGCGTTAATCAATAGACCGTTCTGTGCATAAAGCTCTAATTCTCGTCATTCGACAAGACCTAATACATGACAAACACTCAGAGTATGCAATTGAAGCATATTCAGTCCATTCTTCAGGCTCTACAGGAAGAGCTTCTCTGATACCATAATGTATCACCCTAACTACCAAAGCTCACACTTCCGGCTGCGTGACTCTGATAGCTCGGACATTACGACGACACTTATACTATTTAATACTAAAATATGAGCCTGTTTAAAACTTTAAACCACAATACCGATCCAAAAGATACTTTGCTATACAACGTACATTCATAGATACCATACAACTTACAAAAACTCATAAAGATTACATCCATATATACCCACATATATATATAATATTACAAGTATTAGCCAATACAATTCCTATCCCTCTTACAGGATATATCAAGATAAAGGCGGGGGTTCAATAAACCATAACTAAAACAATACAGAGTATCTCAACAACAACTAAATGAACTCTTCGTAACTTCGGCGCCATATCCTGAAAGGGGAAAAATGTAGGGGGGGTGAGAACATCATCCTCGAAAGGGTTCTCAGTAGAGGGTTTTTGGGAATTACTGTAATAGGATACATGAAGATAAACCGTACTAGTGATTACTACCCGTCTTATGCTTCTTTTCAAAAACAATAGTTTACAATAAAAGTAAAGTCTAAAAAAATCATTTCTGAATGAAGAACCGTTCAATTCTCAAAAACTCAAAAGCCTTTCAAAACAGTTTATCTATGCTGAACCAAAACAGCCGTTCATATTTTATTCCAATCTAGAATCACAAAACCGAAAGCAACCATCGGTTCATCTCATTTCAACCATGGCCCTAGGCCCAAACAATCCAACCAACAACCAATCACCACAATCCAACAGGGTCCCAGATGCAAACACAAATAGGAAGTTCAATCACAAACAAACAGTTATTACAGGTAGAACAGTTAGCAATTAATCACATAGGCAAACCAAGTATAATATGCACACCCAACCAATGTCACATAAATGCATATGATGCATGCCTGTCCCTAGTGGCTGATGATATCATCTGTCGGTTATCAAGCCAACCCGACGTGTCCGGTAGCTAACCTGGGCACAGTCTCTCTGTTGCGCATTAATATCATTAGAGGGAATATGTGCCCTGTCACCATTAGAGGGTATCTGCGCCCTGTCGCCATTAGAGGGTATCTGCGCCCTGTCGCCATTAGAGGGTATCTGCACCCTGTCGCCATTAGAGGGTATTGGTGCCTTGTCACCCTTACAAGCAGAGAGAAAACACAAGCATACTCACATTCAACATTTTCCAACATTATTCATTTGCCACATTCGTTCATTAATCATATGTGCATTTCATACTCAGCCATAATTCAATAATGGCACCGCCGTAACACGGCAATAACTCAGCCATCCGGCTCATGGTTAAATCCATGACCAGCCCATTCATAACAATTACAGCCCTTAGGCTCGTGGCACATTCAGCACTTCCACCATTCAACATCATCAAATTCATAAAAATCAGCATTTAAGCCATAAATCACTTTTTCTCAATCCACATTACTTTGAAATCAAAAATGATTTAAAAAAATTAATCCTTTCCAGTCTTGGCTTTAAAATTCTCATTTCTCAAATCATCCCAGGTTCATAAGCCGCTTTTACTCAAAGTAAAGCCCTTTTTAAAACAAAGCCACTCTCGGCATCCTCTTTCCAAAACTTCCAAAACCATGGCAAGTTAAGGATCTCTTTGAAATATTCAAAATCACACATCCAACAATGGGATTTTATAATAAAAGTCACTCGGCAGAGTCTCAAGTCTTTAGGGAAGGTCAACCTATATAATTCCTTAAAATTCATTGAAACTCTTAAAAACATAGATTCTCGGTTCAGTAAATAAAACTGAATTTATTATGAAACCGACCATACAAAATCACAAGTTCCAACCCGGTCCAAAAATCAACTCATTTGAAAAGGAACCAGTTCATTTGACTCAAACCACTTTCAGGTTTCTTTTTGGAACCCATTTTTCTAACTCTTCCAAAATGCCTCAAACTTAATTACTCAATCAAAAGTCTAGATTCCTTTGAAATCACTAAAAGCTCCTTTTTATATTGAAATCAATATTAGAGTATCATTATTTCCTTTAGTGATTCGAACGGTAAAAATAGTTCCTTTCTAAATAAGCCGAACTCAATGCATAAAGTTCATTAAATAAATTAAGCTTGAAAACATAAATATTCACTTAATAAATCAAATAATACAATTTCTCAAATCCAACCCTTTTTAAATAACTTTTCAAACAAGACTAGGATTTTGTAGAAATTTCGGCAGCACCTCCCCTAAAACTTGGACTTTTGCCACCTGGTTCGGGTCCCAACTAAACCGTTTCTCATACCTTTTCAACAGCCCAAAACCAGAAATCAATTCAAAAGCAAGCTAAATCCAACAGTCGCCTCAGTGGCATATCTCAAGGAAACCATTTCAAAATCGACTCAATATCAACCGATTTAACTCATTTCTAAAGCTTTAAAAAATCGGGTCAGCAATAAATCATTTATCAAAACCAAATTAATTAAAGCAACCCAGGCTGAATTTCAAGAGTATTCTATCTTTTACATCATCAAAATAATTGACTCACTTCAAACCAATCCTCAACGGATTAAACTCATATTTCAAATCTTTAAAGAATCAACTTCCAAACATTACATTTCACAAGCCACACAACAATTCAGCCAAACCAACATCCATAGTCATTCGAGTCAATCAAATAATACATAAGGCAGATACAATTACCGAATACACAATATCTCACACCAGTATCCATATGTAATAATTCCAATACACAAAACATAGTTTTTGGAAAGCGCCCCTTCCTCAAAACGCAATTCCATAACCCAAACGCCTCACAGAGTCCTTTCCGCCTCAACCCGAACTGTCGGCAACCAACAACTCGGCTCCACTTATTTTCTCAACAGTTTCAGCAACTCTAATCGCAACATACAATAACCGAAACTCAATCTTATAGCGATTAACGCCACAAACCTCAGCGTGAGATAACAGAACAGTAACCAAAAGGGCTCTCAAATTGAAAACGCTTATGGAAACTAAGAAAGAACGGCCAAATCAAGCAATGGTAGTCTCGGTGGTGGTTCTGGCAACAATCGCGCTACACCCGATAACCAGAATGGCAGCAATCAGAACTCAGACCTATGTTACCAAACCTCAGAGTCTTTAACCAGGCATAACAGGATACTGACTAAAAGGGCTTTTCGAAATGAACATGCTTACCGCAACAAGGGAAGAACAACTACACCGAGTGGCGACAGCTCCGATGGTGTTTCCAGCTACACCCGCGCCACAACCGGCGGTCGGAAACGCAGGGACGTAGCTTCTCTGGCAGCGACAACGTAACTTATGACAGCCACTTCATTAAACACAACAGTTTCAGTGACAGCTTCAAGTAAAATTGAATTGGCAGCACTAGGAGGAACCAGAAACAGGGCAAGCTCACCAGAACGGCAGTGACTAGAAATTCTAGCGGCGGCAGAGGAATTCCGATGGCATGAACTCCTTTTCTGATGCGGCAGCTCAATGGCGGACCGGCTTCCCCTCCACCACGTTCTGTTCTTCTCACACTGCTCTCTCCTCGCCAGCGACAGTGACAGAGGCAATGGCTTCATAGACGAGACCAGGCGCGGCAGTTTCAGACCCTCAGCTCCTTCTCACTCGCGTACCCTCTCTCTCCGTGTCTCAGCCTCGACGGTGACTCCTGGTGGACCAGCAGCGACAACGATAGCGCAGACAGCCGCGGCGGCGCGAAGAGGCTGGCTCCATGGTGCTGCATTCGGGGATGGTGGCTTGCGAGGGTGACATTGACGGCTCCTTGTGGTGGTTGTGACCCTCCTCCCCTCGGCGGCATCAAGCAGCGACGGCAAACCCCAGTGCCACCGGCGTAGATCCTTGCCTCATTCTCGGATCTCACTCATCTCGTCCCTACGCAACGTGACGGCGTGGCGGCAGTAACACCCGCTGGCGCCGTCCTCCTCCTCTCCTCTCCTCCCTGCTTCTCTCCTCTCACCTTCCGTTTCTCCTTTCTTTCTTTCATGGGAAAGAAACGCTGCTGCTGAGTTAGGGAAAAGGGGATGAAAGGGGTAAGGGTCTGCTGCTGCAGCTGTGTGTGTGTGTGTGTGGGTGAAGGGAACCGGGTCGGGTACGGGTCACTGGGTTAGGGTTTCCTCATTTTGAAAATTAGGGTTAGGGACATTTTAGTAATTTTACTTAAAAATAGGGATAATATAGTAATTAGAAATAAATTCTAATCCAACAAAATTAATGTATAGAAATACTATTTTCTCCTCAATTTTTACAAATTATTTTCCATAAAATGTCCCAACCAAATAATTAGAAGTAATATATTTAATTTTCTTCATTTTCCAAAATAGCAGTACTAATATTTAAAATATCAATCATTCAATCCAAAATCATTTAAAATTCTTATTATTTCATAACTAATAACTTTATAATTCAAATATAGGAAATAATTCAATAATTGTAAAATTGGATAATAATCATAACTCATCTCAAATTCAATAAATCAAAACTTGCCTTAATTATCTTTAATAAAATAATCTCTGAAATTAAGGCTATAAATAATTATATGATTTGAGACTTGATCATAATAAGATTTTTTAAAGGTTTTGGGTCTTACATCAATCACTCTTCCCCATCACCTCTTCACCACTCACATCCATCCTCTCTTCCCCAAAAACCCCACCTACCTCCAAAATTCAAACTCTTTTCCCTCCCAAACCCAACCCTAATGGCCGAACCCTAAACCTCCCCCCACTCCTATATAAACCCCTCATTCCTTCTTCATTTTTACACAACACAACCCTCTCTTCTTCCCCTTGGCCGAATACACACCTCTCTCTCTCTCTCCTCCATTTATCTTCCTCTTCTCCTTCTTTCTTTCTTCTTTTGCTTGGGGACGAGCAAACATTTTAAGTTTGGTGTGGTAAAATCATTGCTTTTTGTTTTTCCATAACCATTAATGGCACCTAAGGCCAGAGAAACCTCAAGAAAGAGGAAAGGGAAGGCAATTGTTTCCACCTCTGAGTCATGGGAGATAGAGAGATTCATCTCAAAGGTTCATCAAGACCACTTCTATGAAGTTGTGGCCAAGAAGAAAGTGATCCCTGAGGTTCCTTTCAAGCTCAAAAAGAATGAGTATCCGGAGATTCGACATGAGATCTGAAGAAGAGGTTGGGAAGTTCTCACAAACCCCATTTAACAAGTCAGAATCTTAATGGTTCAAGAGTTCTATGCAAACGCATGGATCACTAGGAACCATGATCAAAGTGTGAACCCGAATCCAAAGAATTGGCTTACAATGGTTCGGGGGAATTACTTGGATTTCAGTCCAGAAAATGTATGGTTGGTGTTCAACTTGCCAATGATGCAAGAAAACACACGCCCCTACACTAGAAGGGTCAACTTTGATCAAAGGTTGGACCAAGTCCTCGTAGACATATGTGTGGAAGGAGCTCAATGGAAAGTTGACTCAAGAGGCAAGCCGGTTCAATTGAGAAGACTGGACCTTAAGCCTGTAGCTAGAGGATGGTTGGAGTTTATTCAACGCTCAATCATTCTTACTAGCAATCGGTTTGAAGTTACTATAGACCGGGCCATCATGATCCATAGTATCATGATTGGGGAGGAAGTGGAAGTCCATGAGATTATACCTCAAGAACTTTATAAGGTGGCTGAGAAGTCTTCCACTTTGGCAAGGTTAGCCTTTCCTCACCTCATTTGTCACCTCTGCAATTCGGCTGGAATTGACATAGAGGGAGACATCCTTATTGAAGAGGACAAACCCATCACTAAGAAAAGGATGGAGAAAACAAGAGATCATGGACCTCAACAAGAGCATGAGGAAATTTGATGCCAGGGCATTTTGGCCAGTTTCACTGACCTTTTCTTTACTGTTTTTAGGGTAGTTTCATGTATTTTCTTAGGAAATAAGCTAGTTTTAGGTAGATATTCACTTACACCTGGATTCAAGCATACATTGTGCATCATACATGATTTCATGAGGATTTTGCATGAGTTTAGTGACAAATTGTATGCTACATTACCCATGACTTGAACTAGAACTTTGATGCACTCTATTGCCTGATTTCAGGACCAAAGGAAGCAAGGAATGGGAGGTGACTTGCAAAGTTAATGAGAAAAGTGACTGCCAATAATGCTCTCGAAGCCATCATTACCCACGTTAGGAGTCACGTTAACTAAGTTAACGTGAACTCTAATGTGAAGAAGGAAATTTGAGCCAACGTTAGTGACACTTAACATTATCACTAACGTTGGCCAATGCTCATAAGTGGCCACGTTAGAGTCCACGTTAACTTAGTTAACGTGACCTCTAACGTTAAAAGGGGGAAAGGAAGCAAATGTTAGTGACATTCAACATTGTCACTAATGTTGGCCTAAATGCACAATGCCACGTTAACTCCCACGTTAACTTGGTTAACGTGGAAGCTAACGTGAAGAGGCAAGGGTGGTCGACAACGTTAGTGACACCCAACATTGTCACTATCGTTGGAAGCAACCACACAACCCCAAGGAGCCATGTTGACTTCCACGTTAACTTAGTTAACGTGGAGGCTAACGTGAAAGAAGAAGGTGATGGCCAACGTTAGTGACACTCAACATTGTCACTAACGTTGGAAGGAGCCACACAAGCCATTATGAGCCACGTTAACTCCCACGTTAACTTAGTTAACGTGGAAGCTAACGTGGATGAGTTAACGATGAGCCAACGTTAGTGACACTCAACATTGTCACTAACGTTGGGGATGGCTAAGCAATGCCACGTTAAAGAGCCACGTTAACTAAGTTAACGTGGGCTCTAACGTGAGACATGGGGGCACATTGGAACGTTAGTGACAATGTTGAGTGTCACTAATGTTCTTGAAGGATGGCATGCCCACGGTAAAGAGCCACGTTAACTAAGTTAACGTGGGCTCTAACGTAGGAGCAAGGGGCTTTTCAACGTTATTGAGAAAGTTAAGCCCCAATAACGTGTGCGAAGGACCTAGAGGCAACGTTAGTGGCAACGTTTGTGCCACTTACGTTGAAGTTAACGTGGCTTTTACTTAGGAACGTTAGTGAGAAAGTTGATTGTCACTAACATTCTGATGACAAGTCATCTTAGCCTATTTTAACTAGTCTTTTTCTTTTGTTTTCATTAGAATTATGCACTTTCTTGAGCTACAAGCAAGCCAATTAGGTAGATTTTCATGTTTCCTTTGATTTAATCAACCATGTATGAATTCATGCTATTTCATAAGGTTTTATACTATAATTATCACATATTATGAAAGAATGAATGTCTCATGATTTTAAGCATAGCTTTGACGTGTTTGGTTGATTAATGATAGGTGAAGAAAGCTTGGAGAAAGGTTGAAGCAAGAAGGAATAGCTAGGAGTAAAGAGAAGACAATGGAATAAGTGAAATTGAACCAGGAAGCAAAAAGCTGGACCTAAAGTTAGCCTCAAACTTTTGCACAAACTTTTGGGTGAAAAGTTAGCCCCAACGTTAGCCCCTAACTTTTGGGCTAACGTTGGAACTTGAAAATCACTCCCTGGGTACCAAAAGTTTGCGCCAACGTTAGCCCCTAACTTTGAGGCTAACGTTGGCACATGAAAATCACAAGGGGAGGAGCAAAAGTTTGCGCCAACATTAGCCCCTAACTTGGTGGCTAACGTTGGCGCCACAAGTGCACAAGGTAAGGCCAACGTTGGGGCCAAAGTTAGACCCCTAACTTTGGCATCAACGTTGGTATCAGCTGGATATGGGTGCTGATATGAAAAGTTTGGGAAAAAGTTAGCCCCTAACTTTTGCTCAAACTTTTGGTCCAACTTTTGCAAAACTCCAACCCGGTTCAATTGGTTCACTTTGGTTCTTCTCCAAACTTCAAGAGCAATCAACCAAGGCCTCTTTCAACCCAATTCCACCAAGAGCAAAGGCCCAACTCAAGGCTTGAAGATCATTGGAAGAAAGTGTATAAATAGGATAGAATTCAAGTTCTTCGGAGAGCTTTTCTTTTGGAATTTTCATAATAGTTTTCGGAGAGCTTTGGATATTGAGGGATCTTTAATTTCTTTGTCTTGGGGAAGGAGAATTCACTTCTCTTCCTCTCAGTTTTATTGCTTTCAATTTCAATTACAATTGTCTTGGATTTTGGGTTGGAGAATTGAAGAAATTCTGTTTCAATCTCAACCTTGGATCTCACTGCTTTATTTACTGCTTGATTGAATTTCAATTTCTGTTAATTGCTCTTCATCCACTTTCTTTGAATTTCAATTACAATTTCTTGTTGGATCTAGGAAGGCATTGAGATCTAGACTTGGTTTTCTAGTCTCTGGGTCCTGAGATCTAATTTCCTAATTTTACATTCTCTGTTACTGTTTTCCATGTTCATTTACTTTTCTGCTCTGAGATCCAATTTGATCCCACTCCTCTTCTACTTCTCTGCTTGATGCAATTTACTTTTCCTTGTTTAAATTCTGCAAATCCAATCCCCAATTCCCTTTACAATTTCAGCCGTTTACATTTCTTGCACTTTAAGATTCCGCAATTTACATTTCTTGCATTCTAAGTTTCTGCTATTTAATTTCTTGTTCTTTAAGATTCAACACTTTAATTCCCTGTTCTCTTTACTTCCATGCAATTTAATTTCTGCAAATCACAAAACACTCAACCAAATCTTGATTCGCTTGACTAAATTAACCACTAAGCTACAATTGCTCAATCCTTCAATCCCTGTGGGATCGACCTCACTCCCGTGAGTTTTTATTACTTGATACGACCCGGTACACTTGCCGGTTAGATTTGTGTGTTTTGGGAGAAATTCATTTTTCCACCAAAATACTCATCACATTCTCAAACTCATATTTTCACTAAACGTTAACACCCCTAACGCCCTGAGCTAAAGTCTCTGCCCACTTCACACTTTCTCTCTGCAAGTAAAGCCAAGCCCAAATGAAGAAAAGAACTGCTTCAAACTCAAGATCCAAAGGCCCAAGACTTGAAGAGCCAACTAGAAGATGAGAAGAGTAGTATATATAGGAGTAGCTTTGAATTATTTTGGGAGTTCTGGGAGTTGGAAAATAGCATAGAACTACTTCCTGTATTTACTTTCTCTGCACTTCTAGTTTTCATTATGTATTCTCCATCTTTGTTTTCATTTTCCAGAGCTATGAACAACTAAACCCCTTTCATTGGGTTAGGGAGCTCTGTTGTAATTTGATGGATCAATACTAGTTTTCATTATTCTTCTTCTATCTTTTCTCTTGATTTTACTTGAAAGCTTTCGATCTTCATCCAATTGGATAGTGATCTTGGAAAAGAAACTATTCATACTTGGATCTCTTCTGAACCTTGGAAGAGGAATGAAGAGATCAAGCTAGAAATGATTTCTCATGCTGGACCAAATTGGGTTTGGATGGATATGTGACTATAATCCTCTCAATACTTGATTTGGAAAATGCATGTGGTATAATCAGTGACCATACTTCATCTCTTCTCATGAGCAATTGACCAAGGAATTGGCTATTGATCAAGATTTGAGAGATTAAATTACAAGAAATTGTAATTCAATCACTTAAGATTGCCAAGGAGATCAATGAGTGCATTGATTGAGGAAGAGATGAAAATGAGATTGATCCGGAGAATGCAACATCTCCTAAGCCCAATGAACTCCCCATTTCTGATCTTACCCATTCTCTTTAATTTCTGTCATTTACATTTATGAGCAATTCCCCTATTCCCATTTAAGATTCTGCAATTTACTTTCTGTCATTTACTTTCCGCATTTAACTTTCTGCAATTCTCAACTAAATTTCTGATTCGCTCAACTAGAACATTCCTCTAATTAAAGTTGCTTGATCAATCAATCCTTGTGGGATTCGACCTCACTCTATTGTGAGTTTTTACTTGACGACAAATTCAGTACACTTGCCGAAGGAAATTTGTTATGAGACAAGTTTTCCGTGCATCAAGTTTATGGTGCCGTTGCCGGGGATTGATTGTGCATCAACAATGATTAGATTGGAGGATAACTAGATTGAGCATTTTATTTTTGTTTGATTTAAATTTCTGTTTGAGTTATTTACTTCCTGTTTTAGTTAATTTCTTCCTTTTCCCCTACTTTTTTTCTGTTTTTTACATTTCATCTCACTAACCCACTAACTGTTTGATATATTGCATCACTCACACTAACAGAAATTCTGACAGATATACTTTCTGCATCTATTCTCTTTGTTTGTACTTGTTGGTTGTATGACAAGGAGAAGAAGCGGGGCTTCAACTTCCTTTGATTCTGAACCTGAGAGAACCTTCCTTAGACTAAAGAGAGAGGCAAGAGACAAATGTGTAGTTGGTGCTGAAGAAGAGGAGGAACACTTTGAGGAATACTTTGAACCAAACATGGAAGAAAACATGGAAAACCATCATGAAGAAGAGGCTCACAACCATGGCGGAAGAGGTCGAGCAAATCATACTGGGGAGGATAGAAGAGTTTTAGGCTCTTATATCAATCCAAACCCAGGAAACTGTGGAAGTAGCATTCAAAAGCCAACCATTCATGCCAACAATTTTGAACTGAAGCCACAGCTCATCACCCTGGTGCAAAACAACTGTTCGTTCGGAGGAAGTGTCCAAGAGGACCCAAATCAATATTTAACCATCTTCCTGAGAATATGTGACACAGTGAAGTCTAATGGTGTTCATCCTGACGCCTATAGACTGCTCTTATTTCCATTCTCACTCAGGGATAAGGCACCCAAGTGGCTGGAATCTTTTCCAAGGGAAAGCTTGACAACTTGGGAAGACGTGGCGAACAAATTCTTAGCAAGATTTTACCCTCCTCAAAGAATCAATAGGCTGAGAGCTGAGGTCCAAACCTTCAGGCAACAAGATGGTGAGACTCTATATGAGGCATGGAAGAGGTTTAAAGACCTGACAAGGAGGTGTCCACCTGACATGTTCAACGAATGGGTGCAGCTGCACATTTTCTATGAAGGGCTCTCTTATGAGTCAAAGAAGGCCGTAGACTATTCATCCGGAGGATCTGTGAATAAGAAGAAAACCATTAAGGAGGCTATAGATGTCATTGAAACAGTAGCAGAGAACGACTACTTCTATGCTTCCGAAAGAGGGAACACAAGAGGAGTAATGGAGCTAAGCAATGTAGATGCTCTGTTGGCCCAAAACAAGCTCATCACCTAGCAGCTGGCTGACCTCACCAAGAAGATGGATAGAAACCAAGTAGCAGCAATCTACACTTCATCAACAACCCAAGAAGGAGTGAATGAAGAAGCAGAGGGTAGTCAGAAGCAAGCCAACTACATTGGGAATTCACCTAGGCAAAACCATGATCCATACTCCAAGAATTACAACCCTGGATGGAGGAATCACCCAAAGCCTTGATCAAAGACGCCCAAATCCAAACAATTTCACATCTAGACCATATCAACATCCCAATAACAACACCTCTCCACATTCATATCAAGGGCAGAACAACCCTCCTCAACCTGACCTATCATCATTTGATGAAAGAATCTCAAGGATTGAAAATCTACTTGAAGGCATATGCAAAGATATCCAAGACAACAAGGTGTTCAAGGAAGAAGTGCGAGCCAGTTTCAAGAATCAGGGAGACACAATCAAGAGGTTGGAATCTCAAGTAGGATATCTCTCTGAGCAAATTCCCAAAACCACAGATGGATTCCCAAGTGACACAGAGAAGAATCCGAGAGGTGAAACAAAGAAAGTAAGATGGGAAGATTGCAAGATGGTGACTATAAGTGATAAGGAGACTGAGGACAAGCTGGTGCACGAAATTGTGATGTCCAGGCTCGAACAATCCCTGGTAATGGCTCCAAAGCTTGGTGCTTTGATCTTAATTCATAATTGTCACAACTTCGATACAACTAACCAGCAAGTGCACTGGGTCGTCCAAGTAATACCTTACGTGAGTAAGGGTCGAATCCCACGGAGATTGTTGGTATGAAGCAAGCTATGGTCACCTTGTAAATCTCAGTCAGGCGGATTTAAACATGATACTTTATTAGATTAAAATAAACAATAAAAGGGATAGAGATACTTATGTAGATTCATTGGCAGGGATTTCAGATAAGCGAATGGAGATGCTTTTCGTTCCTCTGAACCTCTGCTTTCCTGCTATCTTCATCCAATCAGTCTTACTCCTTTCCATGGCTGGCTGTATGCAAGGGCATCACCGTTGTCAGTGGCTACATCCCCTCCTCTCAGTGAATCATATGCTCACGCACCCTGTCACGGCACGGCTATTCATCTGTCGGTTCTCGATCATGCTGGAATAGGATTCACCCTCCTTTTGCGTCTGTCACTAACGCCCAACACTCGCAAGTTTGAAGCTCGTCACAGTCATTCAATCATTGAATCCTACTCAGAATACCACAGACAAGGTTTAGACCTTCCGGATTCTCTTGAATGCCGCCATCATTCTAGCTTACGCCACGAAGATTCTGGTTAGGAGATCTAAGAGATACTCATTCTAGCTTAATTCACGTAGAACAGAAGTGTTTGTCAGGCACGCGTTCATAAAGGGGAAGGATGATGAGCGTCACACATAATCATCACCTTCATCACGTTCTTGGGTGCGAATGGATATCTTAGAAGCGAAATAAGAAGAATTGAATAGAAAACAGTAGTACTTGCATTAATCTTTGAGGAACAGCAGAGCTCCACACCTTAATCTATGGAGTGTAGAAACTCTACCGTTGAAAATACATAAGTGAAAGGTCCAGGCATGGCCGAGATGGCCAGCCTCCTAAACGAGATCAATAGTCTCCTAAGATGAACAATGGAATAAAACTGAGACCAAAGATGCCTAATACAATAGTAAGAGGTCCTATTTATAATAAACTAGTCACTAGGGTTTACATGAGTAAGTAATTGATGCATAAATCCACTTCCGGGGCCCACTTGGTGTGTGTTTGGGCTGAGCTTAAGTGTAGCACGTGCAGAGGCCATTTGTGGAGTTGAACGCCAGTTTCTGTGCCATTTTGGGCGTTCAACTCTGGTTTTGGATCCTTTTCTGGCGCTGGACGCCAGATTTGGGCAGAAGGCTGGCGTTGAACGCCAGTTTACGTCGTCAATTCTTGGTTAAAGTATGTACTATTATATATTTCTGGAAAGCCCTGGATGTCTACTTTCCAACGCAATTGGAAGCGCGCCATTTCAAGTTCTGTAGCTCTAGAAAATCCACTTTGAGTGCAGGGAGGTCAGAATCCAACAGCATCAGCAGTCCTTTTTCAACATCTGAATCTGATTTTTGCTCAAGTCCCTCAATTTCAGCCAGAAAATACCTGAAATCACAGAAAAACACATAAACTCATAGTAAAGTCCAGAAATGTGAATTTAACATAAAAACTTATGAAAACATCCCTAAAAGTAACTAGATCCTACTAAAAACATACTAAAAACAATGTCAAAAAGCGTATAAATTATCCGCTCATCACAACACCAAACTTAAATTGTTGCTTGTCCCCAAGCAACTGAAAATCAAATAGGATAAAAAGAAGAGAATATACTATAAATTCCAAAATATCAATGAAACAGAGCTTCAATCATATGAGCGGGACTTATAGCTTTTTGCCTCTTAAATAGTTTTGGCATCTCACTTTATCCATTGAGGTTCAGAATGATTGGCATCTATAGGAACTTCAGATTTCGAATAGTGTTATTGACTCTCCTAGTTCAGTATGATGATTCTCGAACACAGCTTCTTTATGAGTCTTGGCCGTGGCCCTAAGCACTTTGTTTTCCAGTATTACCACCGGATACATAAATGCCACAGACACATAATTGGGTGAACCTTTTCAGATTGTGACTCAGCTTTGCTAGAGTCCCCAATTAGAGGTGTCCAGGGTTCTTAAGCACACTCTTTGTTTTTGCTTTGGACCTTGACTTTAACCGCTCAGTCTCAAGTTTTCACTTGACACCTACACGCCACAAGCACATGGTTAGGGACAGCTTGGTTTAGCCACTTAGACCAGGATTTTATTCCTTTAGGCCCTCCTATCCACTGATGCTCAAAGCCTTGGGATCCTTTTTTATTTGCCCTTGCCTTTTGGTTTTAAGGGTTATTGGCTTTTTCTGCTTGCTTTTTCTTTTTCTTTCTGTTTTTTTTTTCGCCTTTTTTTTTCTGCAAGCTTTGTTCTTTGCTGCTTTTTCTTGCTTCAAGAATCATTTTTATGATTTTTCAGATTATCAAATAACATGTCTCCTAGTCATCATTCTTTCAAGAGCCAACATATTTAACATTCTTAAACAACAACTTCAAAAGACATATGCACTGTTCAAGCATACATTCAGAAAACAAGAAGCATTGTCACCACATCAATATAATTAAACTAAGTTCAAGGATAAATTCGAAACTCATGTACTTCTTGTTCTTTTGAATTAAAACATTTTTCATTTAAGAGAGGTGATGGATTCATAGGACATTTATAACTTTAAGACATAGTTACTAACTACTAATGATCATGTAATGAAGACACAAACACAGATAAGCACATAACATAGAAAACGAAAAATAGAAGAAATAAGAACAAGGAATGAATCCACCTTAGTGATGTCCTTGAGCTCTTCTATGTCTCTTCCTTGTCTTTGCTGCTCCTCCTTCATTGCTTTTAGATCTTCTCTGAATTCATGAAGGATGATGGAGTGCTCTTGATGTTCCACCCTTAGTTGCTTCCAATAATTGTGTGGAAGAAAATGTATCCCTTGAGGTATCTCAGGGGTCTCTTGATTTGCAGTCAAATGTTCTACCACTGAGCTATAGACCCTTGATAGAAGCTTTTGTCTTCCCTTTCCTCTTTCTAGAGGTTTCTCTGGCCTTAGGTGCCATCAATAGTTATGGAAAAAACAAAAAAGCTATGCTTTTACCACACCAAACTTAGAATGTTGCTCGCCCTCGAGCAAAAGAAGAAAGAATAGAAGAATAAGAAGAAGATATGGAGGAGATGGATGGGAGTGTGTATTCGGCCATATGGGTGGGATTGGGTGGGAGAGAGATATTGAATTTTTGAAGGTAGTGGGTGTATGGATGTGAGTGGTAAATGGAAAAAAAAAAGAAGGGATGATCATGAATGGAAAGAGAGATGATGAGGTAGGTGGGGATCCTGTGGGGTCCACAGATCCTGAGATGATCCTGTGGGGTCCACAGATCCTGAGGTGTCAAGGCATTTACATCCCTGCACCAATTTAGGCATGTAAAATGCCCTTGCACACAACTCTGGGCATTCAGCGCCAGGTTGGTGCCCATTTTGGGCGTTCAACGCCCCTTTGCTGCCATTTCTGGCGTTGAACGCCAGAACCATGCTTGTTCTGGGCGTTCAGCGCCAGGATGCTCCCATTCTGGGCGTTCAGCGCCAGAACTATGCTCTGTTCTGGCGTTTGAACGCCAGACAGATGCTCCTCCAGGGTGTGATTTTTCTTCTGCTGTTTTTGATTCCGTTTTCAATTTTTATATGTATTTTGTGACTCCACTTGATCATGAACCTAAGAAAACATGAAAAACAATAAAAATAAGAATTAGATAAACATTGGGTTGCCTCCCAACAAGCGCTTCTTTAATGTCAATAGCTTGACAGTGGGCTCTCATGGAGCCTCACAGATGTGCAGAGCTTTGTTGAGACTCTCCAACACCAAACTTAGAGTTTGGATATGGGAGTTCAACACCAAACTTAGAGTTTGGTTGTGGCCTCCCAACACCAAACTTAGAGTTTGACTGTGGGGGCTCTGGTTGACTTTGCTTGGAGAGAAGCTTTTTCTGCTTCCTCTCCATGGTTGCAGAGGGAGATCCTTGAGTTTTGAATACAAGGGAGTTCTCATTCCATTGAAGGACTATTTCACCTCTGTCAACATCAATCACAGCTCTTGCTGTGGCCAGGAAAGGTCTTCCTAGGATGATGGATTCATCCTCTTCCTTTCCAGTATCCAGGACTATGAAATCAGTAGGTATGTAAAGGCCCTCAACCTTTACTAATACATCTTCTACTTGTCCATAAGCCTGTCTTCTTGAGCTGTCTGCCATCTCTAGTGAGATTTTAGCAGCTTGCACCCCATAGATTCCCAGTTTCTCTATTACAGAGAGGGGCATGAGGTTTATTCCTGAACCGAGGTCACATAGAGCCTTAAAGAGCATGGTGCCTATGGTACAGGGTATTATGAACTTTCCAGGATCCTGTCTCTTCTGAGGCAATGTCAGTTGATCCAGATCACTTAGTTCATTGATGAACAAGGGAGGTTCAACTTCCCAAGCATCAATGCCAAACAATTTGGCATTCAGCTTCATGATTGCACCAAGAAACTTGGCAGTTTGCTCTTCAGTAACATCCTCATTCTCTTCAGAAGAGGAATACTCATCAGAGCTCATGAAGGGCATAAGGAGGTTCAATGGAATCTCTATGGTCTCTAGATGAGCCTCAGAGTCCTTTGGTTCCCCAGAGGAAAGCTCCTTATTGGTCACTGGACGTCCCAGGAGGTTTTCCTCCTTGGGATTCACGTCCTTTCCTCTCCTCACAGGTTCGGCCATGGCACTTATGTCAATGGCCTTGCACTCTCCTTTTGGATTCTCTTCTGTATTGCTTGGGAGAGTACTAGGAGGGATTTCAGTGATCCTTTTACTCAGCTGGCCCACTTGTGCTTCCAGATTTCTAATGGAAGATCTTGTTTCATTCATGAAACTTACAGTGGCCTTAGATAGATCAGAGACTAGATTTGCTAAATTAGAAGCATTTTGTTCAGAGTTCTCTGTCTGTTGCTGAGTTGATGATGGAAAAGGCTTGCTATTGCTAAACCTGTTTCTTCCACCATTATTAAAGCCTTGTTGAGGCTTTTGATCCTTCCATGAGAAATTTGGATGATTTCTCCATGTTGAGTTATAGGTGTTTCCATAAGGTTCACCTAAGTAATTTACCTCTGCTATTGCAGGGTTCTCAGGATCATAGGCTTCTTCTTCAGAAGATGCCTCTTGAGTACTGTTGGATGCAGCTTGCATTCCATGCAGACTCTGAGAAATCATATTAACTTGCTGAGTCAATATTTTATTCTGAGCCAATATGGCATTCAGAGTATCAACCTCAAGAACTCCCTTCTTCATAGGCGTCCCATTACTCACAGGATTCCTTTCAGAAGTGTACATGAACTGGTTATTAGCAACCATGTCAATGAGTTCTTGAGCTTCTGCAGGCGTTTTCTTTAGGTGAATGGATCCACCTGCAGAAGTGTCCAGTGACATCTTTGATAGCTCAGATAAACCATCATAGAATATATCCAGGATGGTCCATTCTGAAAGCATGTCAGAAGGACACTTTTTGGTCAACTGTTTGTATCTTTCCCAAGTTTCATAGAGAGATTCACCTTCTTTCTGTCTGAAGGTTTGAACATCAGCTCTAAGCTTGCTCAGCTTTTGAGGAGGAAAGTACTTGGCTAAGAAAGCTGTGACCAGCTTATCCCAAGAGTTCAGGCTGTCTTTAGGTTGAGAATCCAACCATAATCTAGCTCTGTCTCTTACAGCAAAAGGGAAAAGCATGAGCCTGTTGACTTCAGGATCTATTCCATTAGTCTTAACAGTATCACATATCTGCAAGAATTCAGTTAAGAACTGAAAAGGATCTTCAAATGGAAGTCCATGAAACTTGCAGTTCTGCTGCATCAGAGAAACTAATTGAGGTTTCAGCTCAAAGTTGTTTGCTCCAATGGCAGGAATGGAGATGCTTCTTCCATGTAAATTGGAATTAGGTGCAGTGAAGTCACCAAGCATCTTCCTTATATTATTATTATTTTCGGCTGCCATCTCCTCTGCCTGTTCGAAAATTTCTGAAAGGTTATCTCTGGATTGTTGTATTTTAGCTTCTCTTAATTTTCTCTTCAGAGTCCTTTCAGGTTCTGGATCTGCTTCCACAAGAATGTTCTTATCCTTGCTCCTGCTCATATGACAAAGAAGAGGGCACAGAAAAATAATAATAATAATAGAGATTCTCTTTACCACAGTATAGAGGTTCCCTTATGTAAGTGGAAGAAAAGAGAGGGAGATAAAGAATGTGATGTAAAGGAAGAAACACAACTGTGAGGATTGGAAGAGAGGTGAGATGAGATGTTAGGATATGAATGAATAAATAGAATAGGATGGGGGAGGGATAATTTTCGAAAATATTTTTGAAAAAGAGTTAGTGATTTTCGAAAATGGTTTTTGAAAAATGTTTAGTATTTTTTTTTTCGAAAATTTTTTTTGAAATAAAAATAAAAATAATTAGTTAATTAAAAAGAAATTTTTGAAAAAGGGAGAGATATTTTCGAAAATTAGAGAGAGAGAGTTAGTTAGGTAGTTTTGAAAAAGTTAAGAAACAAACAAAAAGTTAGTTAGTTAGTTGAAACAAATTTTGAAAAGATAAGAAGTTAGGAAGTTAGAAAAGATATTTTGAAAAGATATTTTTGAAAAAGATAAGATAAGAAGATATTTTTGAAAAGATATGATAGGAATTAGTTTTTGAAAAAGATTTGATTTTTAAAATCACAATTAATGACTTGATTCACAAGAAATCGCAAGATATGATTCTAGAACTTAAAGTTTGAATCTTTCTTAACAAGTAAGTAACAAACTTCAAATTTTTGAATCAAAACATTAATTGATTATGTTATTTTCGAAAATTTAGTATAAAAATAAGAAAAAGATTTTTGAAAAATATTTTTGGAATTTTCGAAAATAACTAGGAATTTTGAAAAAGATTTGATTTTTAAAAAAGATTTTGAAAAAGATATGATTTTCAAATTGAAAATTTGATTTGACTCATTGGCAACAACTTGATTTAAAAATTTTTGAAAAAGTCAACTCAAATTTTCGAATTTGATGAGAGAAAAAGGGAAAGATATTTTTTTGATTTTTGAAATTTTTATGATGAGAGAGAAAAACATGAAAATTATGCAATGCATGAAATTTTTAGATCAAAACATGTGATGAATGCAAGAATGCTATGAATGTCAAGATGAACACCAAGAACACTATGAAGATCATGATGAACATCAAGAACACATTTTTGAAAAATCTTTAATGCAAGAAAAACATGCAAGACACCAAACATAGAATTCTTTAATGCTTAGACGCTAAGAATTCAAGAATGCATATGATAAACATGAAAAGACACAAAACAAAAAATCATCAAGATCAAACAAGAAGACTTACCAAGAACAACTTGAAGATCATGAAGAACACTATGAATGCATGATATTTTCGAAAAAAATGCAAGATGCATATGCAAGTGACACCAAACTTATGATATGACTCAAGACTCAAACAAGAAACAGAAAAATATTTTTGATTTTTATGATTTTCTAACTTTTTTGGATTTTTTTTTTCGAAAATTATATGAAAAAGAAAAATAAGGATTCCAAAATTTTTAATATGAATTCCAGGAATCTTGCCATGTTAGTCTAAAGCTTCAGTCCAGGAATTAGACATGGCTCACTAGCCACCCAAGCTTTCAAAGAAAGCTCCAGTCCAAAACACTAGACATGGCCAATGGCCAGCCAAGCTTTAGTCTTTAACACGAGAGTATATTGATCTTTGATAACAAATTGCAAGCCTCAGTCCAAATAAATTTAGACATGACTTTACAGCTAGCCAGGCTTCAACATGCTTCATGAAACACTAGAATTCATTCTTAAAAATTTTGAATACAAATTTTTTTTTTTTGAAAACATTTTTATTTTTTTCGAAAACATATGAGAGATTTTTGAAAATATTTTTGAAAGATTTTTGAAAAGAAAATAAAATAAAAAGAAAATTACCTAATCTGAGCAACAAGATGAACCGTCAGTTGTCCAAACACGAACAATCCCCGGCAACGGCGCCAAAAACTTGGTGCACGAAATTGTGATGTCCAGGCTCGAACAATCCCTGGTAATGGCTCCAAAGCTTGGTGCTTTGATCTTAATTCATAATTGTCACAACTTCGATACAACTAACCAGCAAGTGCACTGGGTCGTCCAAGTAATACCTTACGTGAGTAAGGGTCGAATCCCACGGAGATTGTTGGTATGAAGCAAGCTATGGTCACCTTGTAAATCTCAGTCAGGCAGATTTAAACATGATACTTTATTAGATTAAAATAAACAATAAAAGGGATAGAGATACTTATGTAGATTCATTGGCAGGGATTTCAGATAAGCGAATGGAGATGCTTTTCGTTCCTCTGAACCTCTGCTTTCCTGCTATCTTCATCCAATCAGTCTTACTCCTTTCCATGGCTGGCTGTATGCAAGGGCATCACCGTTGTCAGTGGCTACATCCCCTCCTCTCAGTGAATCATATGCTCACGCACCCTGTCACGGCACGGCTATTCATCTGTCGGTTCTCGATCATGCTGGAATAGGATTCACCCTCCTTTTGCGTCTGTCACTAACGCCCAACACTCGCAAGTTTGAAGCTCGTCACAGTCATTCAATCATTGAATCCTACTCAGAATACCACAGACAAGGTTTAGACCTTCCGGATTCTCTTGAATGCCGCCATCATTCTAGCTTACGCCACGAAGATTCTGGTTAGGAGATCTAAGAGATACTCATTCTAGCTTAATTCACGTAGAACAGAAGTGTTTGTCAGGCACGCGTTCATAAAGGGGAAGGATGATGAGCGTCACACATAATCATCACCTTCATCACGTTCTTGGGTGCGAATGGATATCTTAGAAGCAAAATAAGAAGAATTGAATAGAAAACAGTAGTACTTGCATTAATCTTTGAGGAACAGCAGAGCTCCACACTTAATCTATGGAGTGTAGAAACTCTACCGTTGAAAATACATAAGTGAAAGGTCCAGGCATGGCCGAGATGGCCAGCCCCCTAAACGAGATCAATAGTCTCCTAAGATGAACAATGGAATAAAACTGAGACCAAAGATGCCTAATACAATAGTAAGAGGTCCTATTTATAATAAACTAGTCACTAGGGTTTACATGAGTAAGTAATTGATGCATAAATCCACTTCCGGGGCCCACTTGGTGTGTGTTTGGGCTGAGCTTAAGTGTAGCACGTGCAGAGGCCATTTGTGGAGTTGAACGCCAGTTTCTGTGCCAGTTTGGGCGTTCAACTCTGGTTTTGGATCCATTTCTGGCGCTGGACGCCAGATTTGGGCAGAAGGCTGGCGTTGAACGCCAGTTTACGTCGTCAATTCTTGGCCAAAGTATGGACTATTATATATTGCTGGAAAGCCCTGGATGTCTACTTTCCAACGCAATTGGAAGCGCGCCATTTCAAGTTCTGTAGCTCCAGAAAATCCACTTTGAGTGCAGGGAGGTCAGAATCCAACAGCATCAGCAGTCCTTTTTCAACATCTGAATCTGATTTTTGCTCAAGTCCCTCAATTTCAGCCAGAAAATACCTGAAATCACAGAAAAACACACAAACTCATAGTAAAGTCCAGAAATGTGAATTTAACATAAAAACTTATGAAAACATCCCTAAAAGTAACTAGATCCTACTAAAAACATACTAAAAACAATGTCAAAAAGCGTATAAATTATCCGCTCATCACAAGCCAAGCAAGCTGTCAGAATAACCTGAAGATACCTCAACAGAGAAGGAGGAAAAAGAATACCAAGAACCCAAAATATCAAAACAGGAGCTGCTGAGACTCTATGCACCTTTTCCCCAACTACTCAATGGTGCTGTGGAGAAGAGAATATACTCAAGATTTCTTGACTTGTTTGCATGTGAACATACCATTAATCAAGACTATCCAACAAATGCCTGCATATATCAAGTATATGAAGGAGCTGCTTCCTAGGAAAAGCTCACTCAAGGGAGGCCAAACCATAGTGATAAATAAGGGGTGCAGTGCCCTCATTCAACCACAGTTGCCTACGAAAAGAAAAGATCCAGGGAGTTTTCATGTCCCCTGTGCCATAGGAGAAACAATGTTTGATGGAGCACTCTGCGATTTGGGAGCAAGCATCAACTTAATGCCCTTAGCCCTGGTGAAGAGACTGCAGATCAATGAGATATTGCCCACAGATGTGGTCATCAAGCTGGTTGACAAAACTCAAAAACAAGCAATAGGGGTGGTGGAAAATGTGTTGTTAAAGGTTGGGAAATACTTTCTTCCCACAGACTTTGTCATCTTGGACATGGAAGAGAGTCACACTCACCCAATCATATTGGGAAGACCATTCCTAGCTACAGCCAGAGCATTCATAGATGTGGAGCGAGGGGAGCTAATATTGAGGATCCATGATGAACAACTCAGCTTCAATATCTTCAAAGTCTCCCAAGAAGCTGACCAAGAAAATAAAGAACCAAGTACAGATCGTAACGAAATGCTGATAGAGGAAGCAAACATTGAAGCACAACCAGACCAACTGGGAAAGCCCTTTGTCGATGAACAAGGAAATAAGCAGCTGTCACAGCTCAAGGAAAAGCTGGAGGAACCTAAACCACCAGAAATATGTGAAGACAACAACAAAATTTCCTTAGAAGAAGAAGCTACAAAGAGCAAGGCAACATCAAAAGGGACAAAGAAGAAAGTACCAAGCGGGTGGAGGAACAAGAAGATCCCTATGGAAGACTTCTCTCCAGGAGATAAAGTGATCTCAGCTTACTTCCCGGATATCCCCCCTAATCTCCCGACTGTACCATCTCAGTTACCTGAGGTCTTCACTATTAACAGAGTCCTCTCCTTGGAACATGTGGAGATCATTGATACAACCAATGGATATAAGTCCAAGGCAAGAGGGGAGGACTTGAAGCATTATCAACCTCCCTGATGAAGGAGAAACGTCAAGCTAGTGACGCTAAAGAAGCGCTTTACGGGAGGCAACCCATGTTTTATTAGCTTTTACTATTGAATAAGTCAATATTCATGAATTCTAACCCAAACTTGGTGAAGTCCTTATATTGCAGTATATAGTGAAGAACAAGTTTGGTGTTCAAAGCATACCAAGAAAGCATGAATGCAACAGAGAGCATGCTAGTCTTGGAGCTTTGAACAAGACTTTTGATCACAGTGCTCCAAACTAAGTTTAGTGTCACCCCATGGTGCCACCAAAATGCATATAAGGATACACAGTTAGTTAGTTAGTTGGAGTTCATGAATAAACAATCTCATTTTTTCATCTCTTTATTATTTTAGCCGTAAAAATTTAAAGTGATTTCTTTTTGTGATAATTCTTACTTTTCTTATTTCATCTTTATAGGGAAAGGAAAGGAGCATTGAAAGAGATTGATTGGATAATTTAATGCGAAAGGTTCGGCCACTTCATGAAGAGGGCACTACACACGTGCCTCAAGGGGAATGCATTGGGAATGGTTACCATGCAACATTGGAGGAAGAACAAACTTGGAAAGCGAACCAACTCCATCATAAAGTTGAGAATCCTCATGCTTACTCCATAGAAAACCCAATCCGTTCATCATACACTAATCCCATCAATCCACACCTTTCATCTCTTCATCACTTCCCTATATAAGTGAATCAAATCCACACCATCTCCACATTCGAAATTCATACCACTTGCACTTCACTTTCCAGCAACCAATTCTTCAACTTCTCACTCTCTAAATCCCACACCTCTTCCCTTCACTACACCCTTTTTGCTTTAACTTCATTCATGGCATCATCAAGCTCCAAGAGGCAGAAGAGGAAGGAACCAACGGAGAACATTCCCTTCGATGAGAAGAGATTCAAGACTGCCTTCCATGAACGAGAATTTGAGCGGATAAAGCTCAAAAAGATACTGCCCGAGTTAACCTTCCAAATCAATAAAGACGAATGCCCACAGATTCGGGAGAAGATTGAAGAAAGAGGGTGGCAATTGCTCACCAATCCAGAAGGGAAGATCAACGCAAACCTCATCAAAGAGTTCTACGCAAATGTGGTCAGAGAAGACAAAACCAGAGCCTCAACCTTCAAAAGCTATGTAAGGGGAAAGGAGGTAGACTTCAGTCCAAACGCTATAATAAGAACTCTTCACCTGAAATCACCACACTTTGATGAGCCTAGCTATCATACAAGGATAAGTAAAAGCCAAGACAATGATGAGCTCACTGAGATAGTGACTGACATCTGTGTTATAACAGCTGACTGGGAGAGGTATGGAGATGGGAGGCCCGGTTCATCAAGAGGGGAGACCTTAGCCCAGAAGCCAAGGGGTGGTTTGAACTCGTGAGGAGGTCTATTCTCCCAGCTACAAATAATTCAGAGGTAAATATTAATCGAGTAACTATGGTACATTGCCTAGTACAAGGTGGAGAAATCAACGTGCATGAACTTATAGCTGAGGGAATTCAACATTCAGCTGAGAAGCTTGAATCAGGTGCCAGGCTTTGGTACCCCAGCACCATTCTCTGATTATGCACAAAGGCCAAGGTGGTCTTTGAGGATAGTAATCCAGACTGGGTTAACCCAGGGAGGCTAATGACAATCCAGCGTATGGCCTATACTACACCTGCTCAGCAACAAAGAAGGCCACAAATAGGGAAACTAAAAGCAAGGGAAGGAACTCACCAAGAGGAGTCTCATCAGGAAGAATATCAACAGGGAGAACATCTTTACCCAGCCGATCTGAATATGAATCACCTTCTAAGAACTATTGAAGATTTGGGGATGAGACATATGGAAGGACAAGAGCAAATATTGAACTGGATGAGCCAACAAAAAGAGTGGAAGAAACAACAAATGGAGCAACAACAAGAACAATACTCCCAGCTCACTCAAACCATTCACCAAGTTATCGAGAGGCAAGAACGTCAAGATAAGCATTTGCAGGAACTCAATCAGCGACAACTAGCCCAGATGAAAGCATTCAATGAGTTCACTGTACTTAATGAAGGACGACAACTACATCGGGAGGAGTTCAACGTCAACACTCAAGCCAAGTTGAACTACATGTCCAGTAATATGCATCAGCTACACTATGCCATCCCTACATATGATGAGGTCCAAAAGGATTTTGTAGAACAAGAAGAGAGGAAAGTGAAACAGCAAAAGGAGACACTCAAGAAGAAGATGGAAGATGGTGGTTTCTGGAAGAAGCTGCTTGGAAAAGGCAAGGGAAGTGGGAGCACAAGCAATCAAGAAGGAGAGCATGGACATCCACAAGAGTAAAAGGTGGTGGAGTTCCTTCTTTGGTCCATCTTTCTCTATGCTTTAAATAAAGAAGATCTTGTATGAAATAGAACTTGCTTCCATTTCAGTTTAAACATTTCTAAATTCCTTCTTTTAAGTTCTTGTTGAAGAGGTTTATGATATCTAGTCCTTATGTCACTGCATCTTTACCGTGCTTACTTGTATGTTTGTCCCTTTAAATCAGATGAAAAAAGAGAATGAGTGTGTTTTTAAAAAGACCAGAGTGGAGTTCATAATATGGAAGTGCATTCATGAGTTTTTGGTGTGATCATAAGTTAGCTAAGTTGGTTCAACCATAAGGTGGGAAGACAACTATCTGTCATGAATACTATACTTGAGACACACCCCATGAGACTAAATAAATAAGAAGATCCTAATAAGAAAAAGGGAAAGAACAATCAAAGTTGAGGAATAAAAGAAAAAGACTAAGCAATAAGGCTAGGCACCAATGGTTTTAAATCTTGAGGCATGTGTCTGTGGTGTTCCTGTGTGAGGGATCTACTTGGATGAATAAGCTCTTAGGGGTGCCTTATCACTTGGTAACTTGGGTTAACTAACTCGGGATTATCAGCTGAAAGTCCACTATCAAGAGTAACCCTCACCACAGAACACTTAGTAACCTAAAGAGGTGCTGGACACCAAGGCCTCAAGAAAAGAAAATGAATAAACTATATGCCTGTGGTGTGTATGTATGGGGGAGAGACATAAGGGAGTAAGTCCTTAGGGGTGTCTCAACACCTAGCACCTTGAACCAACTGGTTCGGGAGTGTTGGCTAAAAGCTTATCTTAAAGAGTTGCCCCCTTACAGAACACTTAGCCTGAAGAACACCAATAAGCCCTGAAATGACAATAAAAGGATCAATGAATAAAAGTCTCATGAGATGTAAGCAAACTGAGTATTGTAGGGCATGATAAAGGTCTGAAAGCCAGGAATGAACCTAAGTTGCTATGCATGAAATCACCATAAAATCAGTGACATGACTTCCACAAGAATGACTCATTTCTCTTGGCATTTCATTCATCATTCTCTTGTTCCAATACTTGCTTAGGGACAAGCAAGCTTTAAGTTTGGTGTTGTGATGCCAGGGCATTTTGGCCAGTTTCACTGACCTTTTCTTTACTATTTTTAGGGTAGTTTCATGCATTTTCTTAGGAAATAAGCTAGTTTTGGGTAGATATTCACTTACACCTGGATTCAAGCATACATTGTGCATTTTACATGATTTCATGAGGATTTTGCATGAGTTTAGTGACAAATTGTATGCTGCATTACCCATGACTTGGACTAGAACTTTGATGCACTCTATTGCCTGATTTCAGGACCAAAGGAAGCAAGGAATGGGAGGTGACTTGCAAAGTTAATGAGAAAAGTGACTGCCAATAACGCTCTCGAAGCCATCATTACCCACGTTAAGAGTCACGTTAACTAAGTTAACGTGAACTCTAATGTGAAGAAGGAAATTTGAGCCAACGTTAATGACACTTAACATTATCACTAACATTGGCCAATGCTCATAAGTGGCCACGTTAGAGTCCACGTTAACTTAGTTAACGTGGCTTCTAACGTTAAAAGGGGGAAAGGAAGCAAACGTTAGTGACATTCAACATTGTCACTAACGTTGGCCTAAATGCACAATGCCACGTTAACTCCCACGTTAACTTGGTTAACGTGGAAGCTAACGTGAAGAGGCAAGGGTGGTCGACAACGTTAGTGACACCCAACATTGTCACTAACGTTGGAAGCAACCACACAACCCCAAGGAGCCACGTTGACTTCCACGTTAACTTAGTTAACGTGGAGGCTAATGTGAAAGAAGAAGGTGATGGGCAACGTTAGTGACACTCAACATTGTCGCTAATGTTGGAAGGAGCCACACAAGCCACTATGAGCCACGTTAACTCCCACGTTAACTTAGTTAACGTGGAAGCTTACGTGGATGAGTAAAAGATGAGACAACGTTAGTGACACTCAACATTGTCACAAACGTTGGGGATGGCTAATCAATGCCACGTTAAAGAGCCACGTTAACTAAGTTAACGTGGGCTCTAACGTGAGACATGGGGGCACATTGGAACGTTAGTGACAATGTTGAGTGTCACTAACGTTCTCGAAGGATGGCAAGCCCACGGTAAAGAGCCACGTTAACTAAGTTAACGTGGGCTCTAACGTAGGAGCAAGGGGGGCTTTTCAACGTTATTGGGAAAGTTAAGCCCCAATAACGTGTGCGAAGGACCTAGAGGCAACGTTAGTGGCAACGTTTGTGCCACTAACGTTGAAGTTAACGTGGCTTTTACTTAGGAACGTTAGTGAGAAAGTTGATTGTCACTAACGTTCTCGAACTCATATTTTCACTAAACGTTAACACCCCTAACGCCCTGAGCTAAAGTCTCTGCCCACTTCACACTTTCTCTCTGCAAGTAAAGCCAAGCCCAAATGAAGAAAAGAACTGCTTCAAACTCAAGATCCAAAGGCCCAAGACTTGAAGAGCCAACTAGAAGATGAGAAGAGTAGTATATATAGGAGTAGCTTTGAATTATTTTGGGAGTTCCGAGAGTTGGAAAATAGCATAGAACTACTTCCTGTATTTACTTTCTCTGCACTTCTAGTTTTCATTATGTATTCTCCATCTTTGTTTTCATTTTCCAGAGCTATGAACAACTAAACCCCATTCATTGGGTTAGGGAGCTCTGTTGTAATTTGATGGATCAATACTAGTTTTCATTATTCTTCTTCTATCTTTTCTCTTGATTTTACTTGAAAGCTTTCGATCTTCATCCAATTGGATAGTGATCTTGGAAAAGAAACTATTCATACTTGGATCTCTTCTGAACCTTGGAAGAGGAATGAAGAGATCAAGCTAGAAATGCTTTCTCATGCTGGACCAAATTGGGTTTGGATGGATATGTGACTATAATCCTCTCAATACTTGATTTGGGAAATGCATGTGGTATAATCAGTGACCATACTTCATCTCTTCTCATGAGCAATTGACCAAGGAATTGGCTATTGTTCAAGATTTGAGAGATTAAATTACAAAAAATTGTAATTCAATCACTTAAGATTGCCAAGGAGATCAATGAGTGCATTGATTGAGGAAGAGATGAAAATGAGATTGATCCGGAGAATGCAACATCTCCTAAGCCCAATGAACTCCCCATTTCTGATCTTACCCATTCTCTTTAATTTCTGTCATTTACATTTATGAGCAATTCCCCCATTCCCATTTAAGATTCTGCAATTTACTTTCTGTCATTTACTTTCCCGCATTTAACTTTCTGTAATTCTCAACTAAATTTCTGATTCGCTCAACTAGAACATTCCTCTAATTAAAGTTGCTTGATCAATCAATCCTTGTGGGATTCAACCTCACTCTATTGTGAGTTTTTACTTGACGACAAATTCGGTACACTTGCCGAAGGAAATTTGTTATGAGACATGTTTTCCGTGCATCAAAATTCCTCACCATGAAATCCCTGAGATACCTCAGGGGATGCACTTTCCTCCACAAAACTATTGGGAGCAAATCAACACCTCCCTAGGAGAATTAAGTTCTAACATGGGACAACTAAGGGTAGAACACCAAGAGCACTCCATCATTCTCCATGAGATTAGAGAAGATCAAAGAGCTATGAGGGAGGAGCAACAAAGACAAGGAAGAGACATAGAGGAGCTCAAGAGCACCATTGGTTCTTCAAGAAGTGGAAGGCGCCACCCTCACTAAGGTGGACCCGTTCCTTAATCTCCTTGTTCTTATTTTCCTGTTTTTCGTTTACTATGCTTCATGTTTATTTATGTTTGTGTCTTTATTACACGATCATTAGTGTCTAAGTGTCTATGCCTTAAAGTTATGAATGTCCTATAAATCCATCACCTCTCTTAATTGAAAACTGTTCTAAAAACAAAAGAACAAGAAGTATAGGGTTTCGAATTCATCCTTGAAACTAGTTTAATTATTTTGATGTGGTGACAATACTTTTTGTTTTCTGAATGAATGCTTGAACAGTGCATATGTCTTTTGATATTGTTGTTTATGAATGTTAAATATGTTGGCTCTTGAAAGAATGATGAAAAAGGAGAAATGTTATTAATAATCTGAAAAATCATAAAATTGATTCTTGAAGCAAGAAAAAGCAGTGAATACAAAAGCTTGCAAAAAAAAAAACGAGAAAAAAATGGCGAAAAAAAAGAAAGAAAAAGAAAAAGAAAGCAGAAAAAGCCAAAGGCTCTTTAAACCAAAAGGCAAGAGCAAAAAGCCAATAGCCCTTAAAACCAAAAGGCAAGGGTAATAAAAAGGATCCAAGGCTTTGAGCATCAGTGGATAGGAGGGCCTAAAGGAATAAAATACTGGCCTAAGCGGCTAAACCAAGCTGTCCCTAACCATGTGCTAGTGGCGTGAAGGTGTAAAGTGAAAACTTGAGACTGAGCGGTTAAAGTCGAGGTCCAAAGCAAAAAGAAGAGTGTGCTTAAGAACACTGGACACCTCTAATTGGGGACTTTAGCAAAGCTGAGTCACAATCTGAAAAGGTTTACCTAGTTATGTGTCTGTGGCATGTATGTATCCGGTGGTAATACTGGAAAACAGAGTGCTTAGGGCCACGGCCAAGACTCATAAAGTAGCTGTGTTCAAGAATCAACATACTAAACTAGGAGAATCAATAACACTATCTGAAATCTAAGTTCCTATAGATGCCAATCATTCTGAACTTCAATGAATAAAGTGAGATGCCAAAACTATTCAAGAGGCAAAAAGCTACTAGTCCTGCTCATCTGATTGGAGCTAAGTTTCATTGATATTTTGGAATTCATAGTATATTCTCTTTTTTTTATCCTATTTTATTTTCAGTTGCTTGGGGACAAGCAACAATTTAAGTTTGGTGTTGTGATGAGCAGATAATTTATACGCTTTTTGGCATTGTTTTTACATAGTTTTCAGTATGATTTAGTTAATTTTTAGTATATTTTTATTAGTTTTTAAATAAAAATCATATTTCTAGACTTTACTATGAGTTTGTGTATTTTTATGTGATTTCAGGTATTTTCTGGATGAAATTAAGGGACTTGAGCAAAAATCAGATTTAGAGGTTGAAGAAGGACTGCAGATGCTGTTGGATTCTGACCTTCCTGCACTCAAAGTGAATTTTCTAGAGCTATAGGAGTTCAAATGGTGCACTCTCAGTTGCGTTGGAAAGTAGACATCCAGGGCTTTCCATCAATATATAATAGTTCATACTTTGTCCGAGTTTAGATGACGCCAATTGGCGTTCAACCCCAACTTTCTACCCTATTCAGGAGTTAAACGCCAAAAACAGGTTGCAAAGCATAGTTAAACGCCAGAAACAGGTTACAAACTGGCGTTTAACTCCAAGGAAGACCTCTACACATGAAAGCTTCAATGATCAGCCCAAGCACACACCAAGTGGGCCCGGAAGTGGATTTCTGCATCATTTACTTATTTCTGTAACCCTAGTAACTAGTTTAGTATAAATAGAACTTTTTACTATTGTGTTAGATATCTTTTGATCATTTTTAGATCTCTAGACCTCCATGGGAGGCTGGCCACTTGGCCATGTCTACCCTATTTACTCTTATGTATTTTCAACGGTAGAGTTTCTACACACCATAGATTAAGGTGTGGAGCTCTGCTGTTCCTCATGAATTAATGCAAAGTACTACTGTTTTCTATTCAATTCAAGCCTATTTCTTCTCTAAGATATCCATTCGCACACAAGAACATGATGAATGTGATGATTATGTGACGCTCATCACCATTTTCACTTATGAACGTGTGCCTGACAAACACTTCCGTTTTACATGCAAACAAGCTTGAATGTGTATCTTTTAGCCTTCTGATCGTGAGATCAGAGTCTTCGTGGTATAGGCTAGAACTATTGGCGGCCATTCTTGAGATCTGAAAAGTCTAAACCTTGTCTGTGGTATTCCGAGTAGGATCTGGGAAGGGATGGCTGTGACGAGCTTCAAATTCGCGAGTGCTGGGCATAGTGACAGATGAAAAAGGATTACTGAATCCCATTCCAGTATGATCGAGAACTGACAGATGATTAGCCGTACGGTGACAATGCATTTTGGACCATTTTCACTGAGAGAACGGGAAGTAGCCATTGACAACAGTGATGCCCTACATAAATCTTGCCATAGAAAGGAGTGTGAAGGATTGGATGAAGATAGTAGGAAAGCAGAGGTTTAGAATAAACAAAAGCATCTCCATACGCTTATCTGAAATTCTTACCAATGAATTACATAAGTATCTCTATCTTTATTTTACGTTTTATTTATATTTTAATTATCAATTCACCATAACCATTTGAATCTACCTGACTGAGATTTACAAGGTGACCATAGCTTGCTTCAAGCCGACAATCTCCGTGTGATCGACCCTTACTCACGTAAGGTTTATTACTTGTACGACCAGTGCACTTGTTGGTTAGTTGTGCGAAGTTGTGATAAAGAACTAAAATTATGAACGTGCGTATTAAGTTTTTGACGCCGTTACCAAGGAATGAGCAATGACGATTTCTGCGCACCAGTGTGATAGAAGCATCACCTTCTGAAGCAAGCTTAACCAATGTGCTTGGAGATATGACCACTATCCTTACGGAGATGCATAAAGAGCAAAAGGCATTCTACTCCATCCAAGCCATCCAAGCCTTACCCCAAGTTGCTCAACTTGCAGGCCCTCCTAGAATTTGTGGTTTGTGCTCTAGCACCACACATTACACCGATCAATGTCACCAAATTCAAGAGGAGTACACCCTTGTCGTAGCCAATGTGAATTACAACAATTGTCCACCCTAGCCATCTCAAGGCCAAAACAACTACGCTCATGGCAATAACTCCAATTATGGGTGGAGGGACAATACACAAGGGGGCAATCAAAATCAAAGATGGAACAACTCTTCTTCTAACTATAACAACAATCACCAATCTTCATCCCAATACCACCATAACAACAACCACCAAGCCAACCAAAAATCATCACAACTAAGCATCCCACCAAAACCAAAACAACTATCCCAAATACCAAGCACCACATTATAGGCAACAATCCAACCAATCCTCAAGCTCTTCTAACCACCAAATTGAAGATTCCAACCGTGCAATCACCCAAGAGCAAGAGAGGCTTAAGGGTGTGGTAGAGAAACATGAGGCTCAATTTGGTACCATAACCGCTCAATTATCTAACATTCAAGAGTTGCTCTCAAGGATGGCCCTACCTTCTTCCAACAATTCCAACCAACCCTCAAACTCTTCTAACCTTCCATCTCAACCCCTTCCAAACCCAAAGGACGGCCTCAATGCCATCACACTACGGTCAGGAACTACATTGGAGGAGATACCTCCTAGGGTCATAGAAGACATTCATGAGGAAGAAGTGGTTGTTGAAGCTCCAAATGAAGAAGAGGAGGTAGACAAAAGGCATGAGGAAGAAGAAGCAAGCCTTAAAAAATCCAAGAGGAAAGCAAAGAAGACTCCGGAGTTTGATTTAAATATACTTCAAGTGTTCAAGAAGGTTGAGGTAACCATTACCCCTTCTTGATGCTATTCAACAAATTCCGAAGTATGCAAAATTCTTGAAGGACTTGTGTACACACAAGGATAGGATAGGAGAGTTGGAGACATTATCCTTGGGTAGTTCAATTTCTTCCTTGATGAAGCCTATTCCAGAAAAATGTGGTGACCCTGGACCGTGTTTGGTGTCTTGTCATATTGGTGGACGTACTTTTCATGATTGTATGTGTGATCTAGGGACTTGTGTAAGCATCATGCTGCTTTCTATCTTTATTTGGTTGAACTTAGCTCCATTAAAGAAGTCGGTGGCAAAATTTGCCTTAGACGATAAAAGTGTGATCACTATGATGGGAATAGCAGAAGACGTACTTGTGGCGATCAAGGACTTGGTATTTCCAGTTAACTTTTACATCCTTGAAATGCCCCCAACAGAGAATAAAAGCGCCTCCTCTGTTCTACTTGGTAGACCCTTTCTTAAGACCTCTAAATTCAAGCTAGATGCCTTCACCGACACATATTTCTTTTAGGTCGGAGACAAGACTATCAAGTTCAATTTGGAAGAAGCCATGAAATACCCTCTCAAAGAGCATTACGTTCTCCGATGTGATGTAATCGATGAGGTGGTAGCGGAGGTACGAAGAGGAGACCACAACAAGTTGTGCTACCCTATTGTTGAAGAGACGGATGACCAAGAGGGTGAACAAGAGAAAGTTATTGAGAATGAACTCCATGAGCTTGATGAAAAGGAACCTCAACTTGAGGCAAAGAGTGAAATAAAGCCTCTTCCATCTCATTTGAAGTATGCTTTCTTAGAGGACAACCAAAGGTTTTCGGTCATTATTGCTAGTGAGCTTTCTAGTGAAGAAAAAGAAAAACTCCTAGATGTTCTAAGAAAGTACAAGAAAGCAATTGGTTGGAGCCTGGCCGATATTGTGGGGATTGACCCCCGCAAGTGCATGAATTGTATCTTTTTCCAAGAGAGAGATCGGCCGGTTAGGCAACCTCAAAGAAGGCTCAACCCCACCATCCTTGATGTGGTAAAGAAGGAGGTCACTAGGCTACTTGATGCGGGTATCATATATCCGATTTCTGACAGTGAATGTGTGAGCCCGGTCTAGGTTGTTCCCAAGAAATCGGGCATCACTACAGTTAAAAAGGATGATGGTGAAGTGGTCACCAAGAGAGTACAGAACGCTTGGCGGGTGTGCATCGATTATAGAAGGTTGAACGCCCCTACAAGGAAGGACCACTACCCTTTGCCCTTTATTGATCAGATGTTGGACCGATTAGCAGGTAAATCCCATTATTGCTTTCTTGATGGCTTCACTGGTTACTTCCAGATTCACATTGCTCCTGATGATCAGGAAAAAACCACATTCACTTGTCCTTTTGGCACCTTCGCTTACAAAAGGATGCCATTTGGGCTATGCAATGCACTTGCTACTTTTCAGCGGTGTATGACCAGTGTCTTTTCCGATCTGATAGAGAATTGTCTGGAAGTCTTTATGGATGACTTCAGTATTTATGGAACTTCATTTGATTGTTGCTTAGAGCACTTGGCCAAAGTCTTAGCTAGATGTGTTGACACTAACCTTGTCCTAAATTTTGAAAAATGTCACTTCATGGTGAGACAAGGTATAGTGTTAGGACATGTAGTATCTAATGAAGGCATTTCTGTAGACTTGGCCAAGGTCGATGTTATCACCAATTTACCTCACCCCTCATCTGTGAGGGAACACCGTTCCTTTTTAGGGCATGCAGGATTTTATAGGAGCTTTATTAAGGATTTCAGCAAGATTGCTTTGCCATTGTTGCGCCTACTCCAAAAAGATGTGGACTTTGAGTTTGACAGTGCATGTGTGAATGCGTTTGAGGAGTTAAGGATTGTTCTTACCACGGCACCGATTGTGTGAGGCCCCAACTGGACGCAGCCATTCGAGATAATGTGCGATGCGTCAAACCATGCTGTAGGTGCCGCGCTTGCACAGCGCGATGGTAAACTCCCTTATGTCATTACTTATTGAACGATCAGATTTCTGCTAGTAAAGAAATTCGCAAATATAATCACGTTGTAAGTATAGTTTCTAAACCAACAAAGAGTCCTTTCGTACAAAAGTTTTGGTTGTCACTTAAGCAAACCCAATAAAATTTATAACCGAAGTATTTAAACCTCGGATCATATCTCAAGGAATTGCAGGAAAGTATGATTTATTATTGGTTACAGAAAAAGATATATTTTTGGGTTTTTGAAATAGGGAACAAGTAATTTAAATGGCAAGAAAAGTAAATTAATAATTATAAAAACTCTTGGCAAGGTATGAGAACTGGAAATCCCATCCTAGTTATCCTTATCAGGTGTGATGAGAATTGTTATTGCTTCCACTTAGTTAACCCTTACTAAATAAAGGAAAGTCAAGTGGACTAATCAACTTGATTCCTCAAGTCTTAGTCAACTCCTGTGGAAAGACTAGCTTTAGAGGGATCCAAATCAATCAGCAGTTTTCAATTTTCAATCAACCACTGAGTTTGACAACTCAAGTGTCACCAATTATTTAACCAAAGCAAAGGGGAAAAAAGCTAAATTATTTATATCATAAATAGAAGGAAACAATCCTAAATCTGAAATACCTCAAATTATATTAAATAAAGATATCAATTCTAACATGAAGAGTTCATAAGCCAATTTGGCAACATAAGTAATTAGCAAGTGAAATAGAGCAACTAAAGTAATAGAGTAAATAAAAGTTGAAGAGAAACATAAATTAAAGAAACATTAGACTTGGAATGAAGAATTAACCATAAAATAAGAGAAATCATAATCCTAAAACCTAAGAGAGAGGAGAGAGCCTCTCTCTCTAGAAAACTACATCTAAAACCTAAAATTGTGAATAATGAATGTTCTCTCTATTGTCTCTATTGATTTCCCCATTCTCTAGCTTCAATTCTGTGTTTCTGGGCTTGGATTTGGGCCGAAAAAGGGCCCAGAAATCACTGGAGGCGACTTCTGCAATTTTCTGCATGTGGCGTCCGTCACACGTGTGCGTGGGTCACGCGTGCGCATCATTTGGAGTTTTTCCTTGTCACGCATATACGTCAGTTACGCATATGCGTCGTTTGTGCTCTGCACCAATCACGCGTGCGCGTCGTTCATGCGTGCGCGTCTGAAGAACGGAAGATTGATGGTTTAGAAGTTATAGTAAACTCTCGTTGATAGTATAGTTACTAAACCAAGCAATCAACCTTTCTTACAAAAGTTTTGGTTGTCACAAGTAACAAACCCCTTTAAAATTAATAACCGAGTATTTAAACCTCCGGTCGTCTTCTCAAGGAATTGCAGGGAAGTATGTTCTTATTATTGGTTATGAGTCTTGTAAATTCGGGGTTTTGAAAGTAAGGAAGAAGTATGTTAAATGATAAGAAAAATAAAATAGTAATAATAAAATAAACTCTTGGCAAGGTAATAGAATTGGAAGTCCTATCCTTATCGATTGTGATGAGAATTGGATTTTAATCCCACTTTGTTAACCTCTAACTATGAAGGTAAATCAAGTGAATTAATTAGCTTAATCCTCAGGTCCTAGTCAATTCCTATGGAAAGACTAGAGTTATTGAAGCAACTCCCAATTTCAACCACTACTTTATTTGACAGCTCAAGCGTTACCAATTACTTAACCAAAGGCAAAAGGAAGAAAATATCTAAATTAAATTAAAAGTATCAATATAACTAAAGCAAAGCAATCTTAAATCTGAAATACCTCAAATAATATTAATTAAGAAAATCATAACCTGAATGTAGCATAAGCCAAATTGAAAATATAAATAATAATTAAAAGTATATAATAAAAGTAGAAAATAAATAAGAGGAACATTGAACCTGTGATGAAGAAGAAATAATCCTAAATCCTAAAACTAAATCCTAAGAGAGAGGAGAGAGCCTCTCTCTCTAAAAACTACATCTAAAACTAAAATTATAAATTATGAGCTTGTAATTATGAATGAATAGATTCTCCCACTTTATAGCCTTTAATCTATGTTTTCTGGGCCGCAAACTGGGTCGAAAACAGCCCAGAAATCGCTGGAGAAGAAATCTGCCACGCTGATTTTCGTCACTGCGATGCATCCACGTGGATCACATGTTCGCATCGCTTAGCTTCAGGGCAACCATGGTATGTTATATATCAAATCGAAGCCCCGGATGTTAGCTTTCCAACGCAACTAAAACTGCGTCGTTTGAACCTCTGTAGCTAAAGTTATAGCCATTTGAGTGCGAAGAGGTCAGGCTGGACAGCTTAGCAATTTCTCCAACTTTTTGTATTCCTTCCACTTTTGCATGCTTCCTTTCCATCCTCTGAGCCATTCCTGCCCTGTAATCTCAGAAATCACTTAACACACATATCAAGGCATCTAATGTTAATAAGAGAGGATTTAAACATAGGGAACTTAAGGCTAAAGAAGCATGTTTTCAATCAAAGCACATAATTAGGAAGGCAAATGTAAAAATATGCAAATAGTATGAATAAGTGGGTAAAGAGTTGATAAAAACCACTCAATTGAGCACAAGATAAACCATAAAATAGTGGTTTATCAACCTCCCCACACTTAAACATTAGCATGTCCTCATGCTAAGCTCAAGAGAAACTATAAAGGGGTGAAGAGGAATGGTAGAATGTATAAAATGCAACCTATCTATATGAATGCAACTACATGCAAAATGTTTCTACCTACTTAGTTAAAAGTAAACAAATCCTTCAAGAAGAAATATGAACTGGATTTCACTAATTCAAATCATGAAAATGAAGTACAAATAGACTTGCAAGAAGAAAATAGCTCATGAAAGCAGGGAACAAGGAATTGAGCATCGAACCCTCACTGGTAGTGTATACACTCTAATCACTCAAGTGTTTAAGGTTCGATTCTCTCAATTCTCTAATAACCTTGCTTTCTAAGGCTTGATTTTCTTCTACCAATCAACAAAAATTTAATGCACAAATACACAAATCAAGAGGTCTTTTAAGGGTTATAATAGGGTTAGGGTCAAAGTAGGATTGTATTTGTCAATGGACTAAATCTGAATCCTTAATTAACTTAAACTTTCCACTAACTTTAGATAATCCATGTAATCATAATACCACATCTAACTATCCATTAACCATGTTTTCCACATATTCATGCATTCTAATTTCAAGTATAGTACATATGCATTGCTTTCACCACTTACTTTGGGGCATTTTGTCCCCTTTTTGCTTAATTGCTCTTTTTTTTTTTTTTTTTTTTTTTTTTTTTTTTTTTTTTTTTTTTTTTTTTTTTTTTTTTTTTTCTTTTTTTTTTTCTTTTTCAATTCAACTGTTTATTACCCCCTACTTTCATGGCATCATTTGCTCAGGATTAAAAAACTTTGTTTTGCTTAGTTATATTGCTAAGTATAAAAAATAATATAAATTTTTAAAATAATAAATAACCATAGGTATGTAATCATAAAAAAATTTCATGTTTTGCTATCAAAATATATAATTAAGTACGACAAAGATCACAATTTTAGAGAGAAAAACACATACCAAAAATAAAATATTGGTTGGTAAATGCAACCAATCAAATAGGCTCAAAATCTCACAGGTTTTGTGTGTTCAAGCTCTAAACCATGTTCCAGTATAATATTTCTTCAAATAAGTGTAACATTAAATTTTTATTCAAATTAGTAAAATACTCTAAAAAGTTTCTTGAAAAAGAAAATATTACTTCAACCAAGTTGGTAAAATATGCATAAAATTAATCTAACATGGAATCAAACATGCAAATGGAACAACTAATAAGGGAAAATAAAATATTGGTGTTGAGATGAGAGTAACTAACCCATGGGAATCGGTATCGACCTCCCCACACTTAAAGTTGCACCGTCCTCGTGCATGCTAAGATGTGCAAGTGGATAGGGCTTAATGACACTGTCAAACTAGAACCCCCTCCT